>NW_027038182.1:0-26942 GCF_034236695.1 Oncorhynchus nerka | reverse complement strand
TAGATAGACTGTTACTGTGGGGATGACTAGCTAGGTCAATAGATAGACTGTTACTATGGGGATGACTAGCTAGGTCAATAGATAGACTGTTACTATGGGGATGACTAGATAGGTCAATAGATAGACTGTTACTATGGGGATGACTAGCTAGGTCAGTAGATAGACTGTTACCATGGGGATGACTAGCTGGGTCAACAGACTGTTACTGTGGGGATGACTAGCTAGGTCAATAGATAGACTGTTACTATGGGGATGACTAGCTAGGTCAATAGATAGACTGTTACTATGGGGATGACTAGCTAGGTCAATAGATAGACTGTTACTATGGGATGACTAGCTAGGTCAGTAGATAGACTGTTACTATGGGGATGACTAGCTAGGTCAATAGATAGACTGTTACTATGGGGATGACTAGCTAGGTCAATAGATAGACTGTTACTATGGGATGACTAGCTAGGTCAATAGATAGACTGTTACTATGGGGATGACTAGCTAGGTCAACAGAGTGTTACTATGGTGATGACTAGCTAGGTCAATAGATAGACTGTTACTGTGGGGATGACTAGCTAGGTCAATAGATAGACTGTTACTATGGGGATGACTAGCTAGGTCAATAGATAGACTGTTACTATGGGGATGACTAGCTAGGTCAATAGATAGACTGTTACTATGGGGATGACTAGCTAGGTCAACAGAGTGTTACTATGGTGATGACTAGCTAGGTCAATAGATACACTGTTACTATGGGGATGACTAGCTAGGTCAATAGATAGACTGTTACTATGGGGATGACTAGCTAGGTCAACAGACTGTTACTATAGGGATGACTAGCTAGGTCAATTGATACACTGTTACTATGGGGATGACTAGCTAGGTCAATAGATAGACTGTTACTATGGGGATGACTAGCTAGGTCAATAGATAGACTGTTACTATAGGGATGACTAGCTAGGTCAATAGATAGACTGTTACTATGGGGATGACTAGCTAGGTCAATAGATAGACTGTTACTATGGGGATGACTAGCTAGGTCAACAGACTGTTACTATAGGGATGACTAGCTAGGTCAACAGATAGACTGTTACTGTGGGGATGACTAGCTAGGTCAATAGATAGACTGTTACTATGGGGATGACTAGCTAGGTCAATAGATAGACTGTTACTATGGGGATGACTAGCTAGGTCAATAGATAGACTGTTACTATGGGATGACTAGCTAGGTCAGTAGATAGACTGTTACTATGGGGATGACTAGCTAGGTCAATAGATAGACTGTTACTATGGGGATGACTAGCTAGGTCAATAGATAGACTGTTACTATGGGATGACTAGCTAGGTCAGTAGATAGACTGTTACTATGGGGATGACTAGCTAGGTCAATAGATAGACTGTTACTATGGGGATGACTAGCTAGGTATATAGATAGACTGTTACTATGGGGATGACTGGCTAGGTCAATAGATAGACTGTTACTATGGGGATGACTAGCTGGGTCAATAGATAGACTGTTACAATGGGGATGACTAGCTAGGTCAATAGATAGACTGTTACTATGGGGATGACTAGCTAGGTCAATAGATAGACTGTTACTATGGGGATGACTAGCTAGGTCAATAGATAGACTGTTACTATAGGGATGACTAGCTAGGTATATAGATAGACTGTTACTATGGGGATGACTAGCTAGGTCAATAGATAGACTGTTACTATGGGGATGACTAGCTAGGTCAATAGATAGACTGTTACTATGGGGATGACTAGCTAGGTCAATAGATAGACTGTTACTATGGGGATGACTAGCTAGGTATATAGATAGACTGTTACTATGGGGATGACTAGCTAGGTCAATAGATAGACTGTTACTATGGGGATGACTAGCTAGGTCAATAGATAGACTGTTACTATGGGGGATGACTAGCTAGGTCAATAGATAGACTGTTACTACGGGGATGACTAGCTAGGTCAATAGATAGACTGTTACTATGGGGATGACTAGCTGGGTCAATAGATAGGACTGTTTATTATAGAGTGATGACTCAGTTAGGTCAACAGAGGCAGTTACCATGGTGATGACTAGCTAGGTCAATAGATAGACTGTTACTGTGGGGATGACTAGCTAGGTCAATAGATAGACTGTTACTATGGGGATGACTAGCTACGTCAATAGATAGACTGTTATTATGGGGATGACTAGCTAGGTCAATAGATAGACTGTTACTATGGTGATGACTAGCTAGGTCAATACATAGACTGTTACTATGGGGATGACTAGCTAGGTCAACAGACTGTTACTATAGGGATGACTAGCTAGGTCAATAGATACACTGTTACTATGGGGATGACTAGCTAGGTCAATAGATACACTGTTACTATGGGGGATGACTAGCTAGGTCAATAGATAGACTGTTACTATGGGGATGACTAGCTAGGTCAATAGATAGACTGTTACTATGGGGATGACTAGCTGGGTCAATAGATAGACTGTTACTATGGGGATGACTAGCTAGGTCAGTAGATAGACTGTTACCATGGGGATGACTAGCTGGGTCAACATACTGTTACTGTGGGGATGACTAGCTAGGTCAATAGATAGACTGTTACTATAGGGATGACTAGCTAGGTCAACAGACTGTTACTATAGGGATGACTAGCTAGGTCAGTAGATACACTGTTACTATGGGGATGACTAGCTAGGTCAATAGATAGACTGTTACTATGGGGATGACTAGCTAGGTCAATAGATAGACTGTTACTATGGGATGACTAGCTAGGTCAATAGATACACTGTTACTATGGGGGATGACTAGCTAGGTCAATAGATAGACTGTTACTATGGGGATGACTAGCTAGGTCAATAGATAGACTGTTACTATGGGGATGACTAGCTAGGTCAACAGACTGTTACTATAGGGATGACTAGCTAGGTCAATAGATACACTGTTACTATGGGGATGACTAGCTAGGTCAATAGATAGACTGTTACTATGGGGATGACTAGCTAGGTCAATAGATAGACTGTTACTATAGGGATGACTAGCTAGGTCAATAGATAGACTGTTACTATGGGGATGACTAGCTAGGTCAACAGATAGACTGTTACTATGGGGATGACTAGCTAGGTCAATAGATAGACTGTTACTATGGGGATGACTAGCTAGGTCAATAGATATACTGTTACTATGGGGATGACTAGCTAGGTCAATAGATAGACTGTTACTATAGGGATGACTAGCTAGGTCAATAGATAGACTGTTACTATAGGGATGACTAGCTAGGTCAATAGATAGACTGTTACTATGGGATGACTAGCTAGGTCAATAGATAGACTGTTACTATGGGGATGACTAGCTAGGTCAATAGATAGACTGTTACTATAGGGATGACTAGCTAGGTCAATAGATAGACTGTTACTATAGGGATGACTAGCTAGGTCAACAGATAGACTGTTACTATGGGGATGACTAGCTGGGTCAATAGATAGACTGTTACTATGGGGATGACTAGCTAGGTCAACAGATAGACTGTTACTATGGGGATGACTAGCTAGGTCAATAGATAGACTGTTACTATGGGGATGACTAGCTGGGTCAATAGATAGACTGTTACTATGGGGATGACTAGCTAGGTCAACAGATAGACTGTTACTATGGGGATGACTAGCTAGGTCAATAGATAGACTGTTACTATGGGGATGACTAGCTAGGTCAACAGACTGTTACTATAGGGATGACTAGCTAGGTCAATAGATAGACTGTTACTATGGGGATGACTAGCTAGGTCAATAGATAGACTGTTACTATAGGGATGACTAGCTAGGTCAATAGATAGACTGTTACTATGGGGATGACTAGCTAGGTCAATAGATAGACTGTTACTATAGGGATGACTAGCTAGGTCAATAGATAGACTGTTCCAGCGCCACATTTAAATATCTGCAGCAGAAACACAGACTGCATTTCCGTCCCGCCTGATGCAGGAGTGAGGGATGGAGGGAGGAGAGGAAGAGGGAACAATGTAGAGATGGTTGATTCAGGGTTGTTATCTGGCTTCCTTCCTTCCTTCTTTCCTTCCTTCCTTCCTTCCTCCTCTCTCTCTGTCTCTCTCTCCCTCTTCCCTCCCTCTCTCTCTCTCTCTCTCTCTCTCCCTCTTCCCTCCCTCTCTCTCTCTCTCTCTCTCTCTCTTCCTCCTCCCTCCCTCTGTACCTTGCCCCATGTACCATTTCTCTCACCCCTCTCCCCCTTCACCCTTCTCACCCTCTCAACACTCTTATCCTCTCACCAGGAATGTCCAAAACACCGCTGACTACTGGGGTCTAATTTTTCAGATTGCAAATCTCTGCTGTGACCAGCGTGAAGCAGGTAGCTACAACAGAGATGGAGAATGACTCCAGGTCCTCTGTAGTTCAGTTAGTAGAACACGGTCCTCTGTAGTTCAGTTAGTAGAACATGGTCCTCTGTAGTTCAGTTAGTAGAACACGGTCCTCTGTAGTTAGTAGAACATGGTCCTCTATAGTTAGTAGAACACGGTCCTCTGTAGTTCAGTTAGTAGAACATGGTCCTCTGTAGTTAGTAGAACATGGTCCTCTGTAGTTAGTAGAACACGGTCCTCTGTAGTTCAGTTAGTAGAACACGGTCCTCTGTAGTTAGTAGAACATGGTCCTCTGTGAAGTTCGTAGAACACGGTCCTCCAGTTCAGTTAGCAGAACATGGTCCTCTGTGGTTTAGTAGAACATGGTCCTCTGTAGTTGTGCAGAACACGGTCCTCTGAAGTTCAGTTAGTAGAACATGGTCCTCTGTAGTTAGTAGAACACGGTCCTCTGAAGTTCAGTTAGTAGAACACGGTCCTCTGTAGTTCAGTTAGTAGAACATGGTCCTCTGTAGTTCAGTTAGTAGAACATAGTCCTCTGTGATTCAGTTAGTGCAGAAATATGGTCCTCTGTAGTTCAGTTAGTAGAACATGGTCCTCTGTAGTTCAGTTAAGTAGAACATGGTCCTCTGAAACCAGTTAGTAGACACATGGTCCTCTGTAGGTCAGTTAGTAGAAACATGGTCCTCTGTAGTTAGTAGAACATGGTCCTCTGTAGTTCAGTTAGTAGAACATGGTCCTCTGTAGTTAGTAGAACATGGTCCTCTGTAGTTCAGTTAGTAGAACATGGTCCTCTGTAGTTAGTAGAACATGGTCCTCTGTAGTTCAGTTAGTAGAACACGGTCCTCTGTAGTTCAGTTAGTAGAACACGGTCCTCTGTAGTTCAGTTAGTAGAACGTGGTCCTCTGTAGTTCAGTTAGTAGAACACAGTCCTCTGTAGTTCAGTTAGTAGAACACGGTCCTCTGTAGTTCAGTTAGTAGAACATGGTCTTCTGTAGGTCAGTTAGTAGAACATGGTCCTCTGTAGTTCAGTTAGTAGAACACGGTCCTCTGTAGTTCAGTTAGTAGAACACGGTCCTCTGTAGTTCAGTTAGTAGAACACGGTCCTCTGTAGTTCAGTTAGTAGAACATGGTCCTCTGTAGGTCAGTTAGTAGAACATGGTCCTCTGTAGTTCAGTTAGTAGAACATGGTCCTCTGTAGTTCAGTTAGTAGAACATGGTCCTCTGTGATTTCAGTTAGTAGAACGGGTCCTCAGTAGTTCAGTTAGTAGAACATGGTCCTCTAGGTCAGTTAGTAGAACATGGTCCTCTGTAGGTCAGTTAGTAGAACATGGTCTCTGTAGGTCAGTTAGTAGAACATGGTCCTATGTAGGTCAGTTAGTAGAACATGGTCCTCAGTTCAGTTAGTAGAACATGGCTCCAGGTCACAGAGACACTAGTAGCTCCAATGCAATCATTTATTCATCAACGTTCAGCAGGAGGAGAACAGACTGAATGACAGAATGTTTGTAGCCTGACTCTGATGTCTGAATGACAGACTGTTTGTAGCCTGGACTCTGTTGCTCTGAATGACAGACTGTTTGTAGCCTGGATGCTCTGATGGAATGTCTGAAGCCAGTTGTTGTTCACAGAACCTCATGCCCTTTACATTAGATGACATTATCAACATGTATTGTGTATTCAGTCAGTTCAGGAAGTATAGAGAAAGGTGTTTGTCCTCTAGTAAAGAACCTGTTAAGGTCTGGGTAGAGGAGAGAGGATGGGAGAGGGAGGAGGAGAGAATGGGAGAGGAGGAGGGGAGGAGGGGAGGAGGAGGGGAGGGGAGGAGAGGAGGGGGAGGAGGAGGGAGAGAATGGGAGAGGAGGAGGAGGAGGAGGAGGCATGGGAGATGAGGGGAGGAGAGAATGGGAGGGGAGGAGGAGAGGAGGAGGAGGAGGAGGAGAGGATGGGAGAGGAGGAGGAGAGAATGGGAGAGGAGGAGGAGAGGAAGGGGAGGAGGAGGGAGAGGATGGGAGAGGAGGAGGAGGAGAGGAGAGGAGAGGAGAGAAGAGGAAAGAGGAGGGGAGGGGAGGAGGAGGAGAGGAGAGGGGACTGGAGAGGTGGGGTGAAGAGAGGAGATGAGGGGAGAGGAGAGGAGGGTAGAGAGGGAAGAGGAGATGAGGGGGAGGAGAGAGGAGGGTAGAGGGAGAGGTGAGGAGGAGGGGATGGGGAGAAGGTGAGGGGATGGGATGGGGGAGAGGAGGAGGAAGGGGAGAGGAGAGGGAGGAAGGGAGAGGATGGGGGAGGAGGGGAAGAGGAGAGGAGATGTATTAGACATATACTGTAAGTGAAACCACACCCTAGCCAGATGGTTCAGTAGCCATTAACTGGCACCTGTATTCTCAATGGACATACCTCCTAGCCTCACCTCTCCTCTCTCTGGTGAAACGGGATCCCCCACCGCTCCACGCCCTTGGCAACCAGGACTTCCTCGGCAACCGTCCCTCCCTCCTCCTGGAGTCGTATGTGTGTGTCTCCCTGTGCGTCTCCATGTGTTTGTATATAGCCTGACCTCTAACGCAGGTCATAGGTTGTAGGTGAACAGTCTCTGCTCTAAATCCCCACACACACACACACACACACACACACACACACACACCACACACACACACACGCACACACACACACACACACACACACACACACACACACACACACACACACACACACACACACACACACACACACACACACACACACACACACACACTCAGTGTTAAATCCCTTTAAGTGCTTTACGAAGATAAAGAGGGCGTCACTGCTCAGCCTATGTTCTCTCAGTACTGTGGTCCTAATGGGACCCTATGTCCTGTATAGAGCACTACTTTGGACCAGGGCCCATGGGCCCAGTGTATAACGGGCTGACAGTATGACCAGGGCCCATGGGCCCAGTGTACAACGGGCTGACAGTATAACCAGGGCCCATGGGCCCAGCGTACAACGGGCTGACAGTATGACCAGGGCCCATGGGCCCAGCGTATAACGGGCTTACAGTATGACCAGGGCCCAGCGTATAACGGGCTTACAGTATGACCAGGGCCCATGGGCCCAGCGTACAACGGGCTGACAGTATGACCAGGGCCCATGGGCCCAGCGTACAATGGGCTGACAGTATGACCAGGGCCCATGGGCCCAGCGTACAACGGGCTGACAGTATGACCAGGGCCCATGGGCCCAGCGAACAACGGGCTTACAGTATGACCAGGGCCCATGGGCCCAGCGTACAACGGGCTGACAGTATAACCAGGGCCCATGGGCCCAGCGTACAACGGGCTTACAGTATAACCAGGGCCCATGGGCCCAGCGTACAAGGGGCTGACAGTATAACCAGGGCCCAGCGTACAACGGGCTGACAGTATGACCAGGGCCCATGGGCCCAGCATATTACGGGCTGACAGTATAACCAGGGCCCAGCGTACAACGGGCTGACAGTATAACCAGGGCCCATGGGCCCAGCGTACAACGGGCTGACAGTATGACCAGGGCCCATGGGCCCAGCGTACAACGGGCTGACAGTATAATACAGTAGGTCACAGACAGTGTCTCTTTCTACAGCTCCTGTCAGAAGGTTTGTTTGACATCTTGTTTATGTGTGTGTAAACATGAGGACATCTGATGAGATGTGTGTTTTACAAATGCACATATTTGAACGTGTGTGTCAGCGCTCGTGTGTCTCATTGCTTATGAGGAACAGATGTAGCCCTGAGTACCAGAGTCTGTCTCTCCTCTTCCCCCTCTCCCTCCTGTCAGCGAGGACCCGCTGTGCCAATCTGTTTTCAGTGCTGTTTATTCACCCTCTTAAAGAACACCAACATGTGAGGACAGATCATTCACATCCTCCTCATCTCCTCTCCTCGTCTCTCCCTCTCTTCTCTCCCTCTCTTCCCTTCTCTCCTCCTATCGCTCTCTTCTCCTCGTCTCTCCTCTCCTCTCTTCTCCCCTCTCTTCCCTTCTCTCCTTTCTCTCCTCTCCTCGTCTCTCCTCTCTTCTCCCTCCTCTATTCCTCTCGCTCTCCTCTCCTCGTCTCTCCCGCTCTTCTCCCTCCTCTCTTCCTTTTTCTCCTCTCGCTCTCCTCTCCTCGTCTCTCTTCTCTTCTCCCCCTCTCTTCCCTCCTCTCCTCCTCTCCTCATCTCTAATCCTTCTCATCTTCTCTCCTCTCACTTCTCTCCTTGTCTCTCTTTTCCCCCTCCTCTCCCTCCTCCTCTCCTCTCATCTTCTCTCCTTGTCTCTCTTATCCCCTCCTCTCCCTCCTCCTCTCCTCTCATCTTCTCTCCTTGTCTCTCTTATCCCCTCCTCTCCCTCCTCTCTCCTCTCATCTTCTCTCCTTGTCTTTCTTATCCCCTCCTCTCCCTCCTCCTCTCCTCTCATCTTCTCTCCTTGTCTCTCTTTTCCCCTCCCCTCCTCTCCCTCCTCCTCTCCTCTCATCTTCTCTCCTTGTCTCTCTTATCCCCTCCTCTCCCTCCTCCTCTCCTCTCACTTCTCTCCTTGTCTCTCTTATCCCCTCCTCTCCCTCCTCCTCTCACCCACCTCCAGAACTCTCTTATCCACTCCTCTACCTTGCCTCCAAAGTGGGTTACAATCTCAAATGATCAATTATATCCTCTCCCTCCTCCTCTCCTGAAGGGTCTTCCTTGAGACTCTAATATGTTCCCTCCTTTACTAAATATTTCTCTCCTTGTCTCTCTTATATTTCCCTCCTCCTCTCCTCTCAATGTAACTCCTTGGGATCTTATCCCCTCCTCTGGGATTCTCTCACCCACCTGCAAACTCAAAACTCAAATTTATTTGCCTGCCAAAGTGGGTTACATGACAAATGATCAATTATATGAATCGTGTTAAACATGAAGGGTTTGTGAGACACTAATATGTTGGTTTTACTAAATATTTGTGTGACATTACTTCATATTTAATCATATTATGAGTAAATGCCAAAAAGGATCCGGATCCTCTGGGATTCTGGCAGAAATCAAATCAAATCAAAATCAAATTATTTATATGGCCAGTCGTACATCAGCTGATATCTCGGGTGCTGTACAGAAACCCAGCCTAAAACCCCAAACAGCAAGCAATGCAGGTGTAGGCCAGTCCCTCTGGCTAGAAAAACTCCCTAGAAAGGCCAAAAAAAACTGGCTGAAAGGCCAAAACCTTGGAAGAACCTAGAGAGGAACCAGGTTATGTGGGGTGGCCAGTCCTCTTCTGGCTGTGCCGGGTGGAGATTATAACAGAACATGGCCAAGATGTTCAAATGTTCATAAATGACCAGCATGGTCAAAAATAATAATCACAGGCAGAACAGTTGAAACTGGAAAGGCAGCACGGCCAGGTGGACTGGGGACAGCAAGGAGTCATCATGCCAGGTAGTCCTGAGGCATGGTCCTAGGGCTCAGGTCCTCCGAGAGAGAGAAAGAAAGAGAGAAAGAGAGAATTAGAGAGAACAAACTTAAATTCACACAGGACACCGAATAGGACAGGAGGAGTACTCCAGATATAACAAACTGACCCTAGCCCCCGACACATAAACTACTGCAGCATAAATACTGGAGGCTGAGACAGGAGGGGTCAGGAGACACTGTGGCCCCCAGCCGAGACACCCCGGACAGGGCCAAACAGGAAGGATATAACCCCACCCACTTTGCCAAAGCACAGCCCCACACCACTAGAGGGATATCTTCAACCACCAACTTACCATCCTGAGACAAGGCCGAGTATAGCCCACAAAGATCTCCGCCACGGCACAACCCAAGGGGGCGCCAACCCAGACATCAGTGACTCAACCCACTCAAGTGACGCACCCCTCCTAGGGACGGTATGAAAGAGCACCAGTAAGCCAGTGACTCAGCCCTGTAATAGGGTTAGAGGAAGAGAATCCCAGTGGAGAGAGGGGAACCGGCCAGGCAGAGACAGCAAGGGCGGTTCGTTGCTCCAGAGCCTTTCCGTTCACCTTCACACTCCTGGGCCAGACTACACTCAATCATATGACCCACTGAAGAGATGAGTCTTCAGTAAAGACTTAAAGGTTGAGACCGAGTTTGCGTCTCTGACATGGGTAGGCAGACCGTTCCATAAAAATGGAGCTCTATAGGAGAAAGCCCTGCCTCCAGCTGATTGCTTAGAAATTCTAGAGACAATTAGGAGGCCTGCGTCTTGTGACCGTAGCGTACGTGTAGGTATGTACGGCAGGACCAAATCAGAGAGATAGGTAGGAGCAAGCCCATGTAATGCTTTGTAGGTTAGCAGTAAAACCTTGAAATCAGCCCTTGCCTTGACAGGAAGCCAGTGTAGGAGGCTAGCACTGGAGTAATATGATCACATTTTTTGGGTTCTAGTCAGGACTCTAGCAGCCGTATTCAGCACTAACTGAAGTTTATTTAGTGCTTTATCCGGGTAGCCGGAAAGTAGAGCATTGCAGTAGTCTAACCTAGAAGTGACAAAAACATGGATACATTTTTCTGCATAATTTTTGGACAGAAAGTTTCTGATTTTTGCAATGTTACGTAGATGGAAAAAAGCTGTCCTTGAAATGGTCTTGATATGTTCTTCAAAAGAGTAATCAGGGTCAGAGTAATGTCGAGGTCCTTCACAGTTTTATTTGAGTACGGAGAGCTGTAATCACACTGTCATTAAGATTTGATGCTCTCAGATTCAACAGAAGATTTCTTTGTATCTTGGGACCTAGAACAAGCATCTCTGTTTTGTCCGAGTTTGTAAGTAGAAAGTTTGCAGCCATCCACTTCCTTATGTCTGAAACACATGCTTCTAGCGAGGGCAATTTTGGGGCTTCACCATGTTTCATTGGAATGTACAGTTGTGTCATCCTTGCATAGCAGTGACAAGTTAACATTATGTTTTGAATGACATCCCCAAGAGGTAAAATATATAGTGAAAACAATAGTTTGGTCCTAAATCGGAACCTTATGTCTGAACACCGAAATGTACAGTTATTTCTAGAGGGCTAATTTTGGGGCTTACCATGTTTCATTGGAATTATGTGGTCAGGCCTAATATAGTTAACATTAATATAATGACATAACTAAAATGTAGAGGAAAACAATATAAAACGGAATGAGGACGAAATGTACAGAGTAGACTAATATAGTTGACTTAATTTAAACATTATTATGTGGAGGCCTAATATAGTTGACTTAATTTAAACATAACTATGTAGAGGACTAATATAGTTGACTTAATTTAAACATAATTATGTAGAGGCCTAATATAGTTGACTTAATTTAAACATAACTATGTAGAGGACTAATATAGTTGACTTAATTTAAACATAATTATGTAGAGGCCTAATATAGTTGACTTAATTTAAACATAACTATGTAGAGGACTAATATAAATATAACTATGTAGAGGCCTAATATAGTTGACTTAATAAATTGTCAATAATCATCTGACTGGCCTTCTTGATGTCTATAGTATTCTCTCTGGTTTGCAATCTGGTTTCCCACTCAGGTTATGGACGTGTCACTGCAACCTTAAAGGTCCTCAGTGATGTCACAATCGCCCTTGATTCTAAGCTGCTATTTTTAATGACTTGGCCAAAGCTTTTGATACGATAGACCATTCCATTCTTGTGGGCCGGTTAAGGAGTATTGGTGTCTCTGAGGGGTCTTTGGCCTGGTTTGCTAACTACCTAACTCAAACAGTGCAGTATGTAAAGTCAGAATATCTGCTGTCTCAGCCACCAAGGGAGTACCCTAAGGCTCGATCCTAGGCCCCACACTCTTCTCAATTTACATCAACAACATAGCTCAGGCAGGAGGAAGCTCTCTCATCCATTTATATGCAGATGTCTTATACTCAGCTGGCCCCTCACCGGATTTTGTGTTAATCGCTCTACAACAAATCTTTCTTCGTGTCCAACAAGCTTTCTCTGCCCTTAACCTTGTCCTGAACACCTCCAAAACAAAGGTCATGTGGTTTGGTAAGAATAATACTCTCTCTCCCCACCGGTGTGATTACTACCTCTGAGGGTTTAGAGTTTGAGGTAGTCACCTCATACAAGTACTTGGGAGTACTAGCTAGACGGTACACTGTCCTTCTCTCAGCACATATCAAAGCTGTAGGCTAAAGTTAAATCTAGACTTGGTTTCCTCCATCGTAATCACTCCTCTTCACCCCAGCTGCCAAACTAACCCTGATTCAGATGACCATCCTACCCATGCTAGATTACGGAGACATAATTTATAGATCGGCAGGTAAGGGTGCTCTCGAGCGGCTAGATGTTCTTTACCATTCGGACATCAGATGTACCACCAATGCTCCTTATAGGACACATCACTGCACTCTATACTCCTCTGTCAACTGGTCATCTCTGTATACCCGTCGCAAGACCCACTGGTTGAGTGTGGAGTGTGCTTGCCGTGTGTGTGTGAGTACGGAGTGTGTGAGTGTGGAGTGTGTGAGTGTGGAGTGTGTGGACATAGAGCTAGTCTCTCCCTGCTCAAAGGGACGGCTGTGTAAAGATGGTGCTGCCGGGGGTTGGTTGGTTGGCTGGCTGGCAGGCAGAGGACAACACTCTAGCAAGGGGAGGGTGAGACGAGAGGAGGAGGAGAAGGAGAGGAAGAGGGCGATACTCCCTGGACACAATCGGGAAAGGACAACACTCTAGCAGGGGGAGGGGGAGACGAGAGGAGGAGGAGAAGGAGAGGAAGAGGGCGATACTCTAGCAGGGGGACGGTGAGACGAGAGGAGGAGGAGGAGGAGAGGAAGAGGGCGATACTCTAGCAGGGGGAGGGTGAGACGAGAGGAGGAGGAGGAGGAGAGGAAGAGGGCGATACTCTAGCAGGGGGACGGTGAGACGAGAGGAGGAGGAGGAGGAGAGGAAGAGGGCGATACTCTAGCAGGGGGAGGGTGAGACGAGAGGAGGAGGAGGAGGGGAAGAGGGCGATACTCTAGCAGGGGGAGGGTGAGACGAGAGGAGGAGGAGGAGGAGGAGAGGAAGAGGGCGATACTCTAGCAGGGGAGGGTGAGACGAGAGGAGGAGGAGGAGGAGAGGAAGAGGGCGATACTCTAGCAGGGGAGGGTGAGACGAGAGGAGGAGGAGGAGGAGGAGAGGAAGAGGGCGATACTCTAGCAGGGGACGGTGAGACGAGAGGGGAGGAGGAGGAGGAGAGGAAGAGGGCGATACTCTAGCAGGGGGAGGGTGAGACGAGAGAGGAGGAGGAGAGAAGAGGAGGAGGAGGAGAGGAGAGAGGAGGGAGGAGGAGGAGAGGAGGAGAGGAGAAGAGGAGAGAGCAGAATGTGGAGGCAACATTTTCCAGGCAAGGAGCACGCTTCCTGTTCTCTCTTCTGGATAGCTGATTAAATGTGGCATGTGGGAGGGAGGTAGAGAGAGAAGGGGGGTGAGGATGAGGAGGAGGGGGAAGGGGGAGGTGGAGGGAGGGAGGGAGGGAGGGAGGGAGAGAAGGGGGTGAGGAGGAGGAGGAGGAGGGGAGGGTGGGAGGAAAGGGGGTTGGAGGGTGGGAGAGAGGGGGTTGGAGGGAGGAGGAGGAGGGGGTTGGAGGGGGGAGGAGGAGGAGAGGAGGGGTTGGAGGGGGAAGGAAGAGGAGGTGGAGGGCAGGAGGAGAAGAGGTGGAGGGAGGGGGAGAGGAAGGGGTGGAGAGAGAGAAGGGGGAGTGGGGGGTGAGGAGAGGGTTGGAGGAGACAGAGAGAGAGAAAAGGGGACAGAAGAGGTGGAGGGAGGGTGAGGGAGAGAGAGAGGGAAGGGAGAGGAAGGGAGTGGGGGTGTGTGAGAGGAGAGGGTTGTGGAGGGAGGGACAGAGAGAGAGAAAAAGGGGAGAGAGAAGGGGGAGTGGGGGTGTGTGAGAGGAGAGGGTGGTGGAGGGAGGGACAGAGAGAGCGAGAAGGGGGAGGGAAGGGGGAGTGGGGTGTGTGAGAGGAGAGGGTGGTGGAGGGAGGGACAGAGAGAGAGAAAAGGGGGAGAGGGAAGGGGGAGTGGGGGGTGTGGTGGAGGGAGGGACAGAGAGAGAGAAGGGGGAGGGAGGGGGAGTGGTGAGAGGGTGGTGGAGGGGGACAGAGAGAGCGAGAAGGGGGAGGGAAGGGGGAGTGGGGGTGTGTGAGAGGAGAGGGTGGTGGAGGGATGGACAGAGAGAGCGAGAAGGGGGAGGGAAGGGGTGGTGATATTAGGGTTTTCTGCATGACTGGGTCGTCTGACAATGAGAGGGTGGTGGAGGGAGGGACAGAGAGAGCGAGAAGGGGGGAGGGAAGGGGTGGTGATATTAGGGTTTTCTGCATGACTGGGTCGTCTGACAATGTGGCTGTTTAAACACACTGCTGCTCTGCTGTTTGATCCGTTTATCTTGTTTATCTCTGGTGTTACTGAGCCTGTCTATAGAAACACTCAGGACTACTAGAGACAGACAGACTGTCTATAGAAACACTCAGGACTACTAGAGACAGACAGACTGTCTATAGAAACACTCAGGACTACTAGAGACAGACAGACTGTCTATAGAAACACTCAGGACTACTAGAGACAGACAGACTGTCTATAGAAACACTCAGGACTACTAGAGACAGACAGACTGTCTATAGAAACATTCAGGACTACTAGAGACAGACAGACTGTCTATAGAAACACTCAGGACTACTAGAGACGACAGACTGTCTATAGAAACACTCGGACTACTAGACGGACAGACAGACTGTCTATATAGAAACATTCAGGACTACTAGAGACAGACAGACTGTCTATAGAAACACTCAGGACACTAGAGACAGACAGGACTTATACCGAGGACATGACGAAGACAGACATCTATGGACGGACTTTAGGATGACAGACAGACAGACAGACAGACAGACAGACAGACAGACAGACAGACAGACAGACAGACAGAAGACAGACAGACAACCAACCAACCCCCTACCCTCTCCTTATACCCTAACCCTTCCCCATGAGAAGAGCAACCACTTGGTCTATCTATGATAGTGGTGTTATAGTAGGTGATGACTTTAGGAGTGGTCTGTTTGAGATCTATAGGGAGTTTGAAGTAAACTAATCTGATCTAGAGGGAGTTTGAAGTAACTAATCTGAGATCTATAGGGAGTTTGAAGTAAACTAATCTGAGATCTATAGGGAGTTTGAAGTAAACTAATCAGATCTATAGGGGAGTTTGAAGTAAACTAATCTGAGATCTATAGGGGAGTTTGAAGTAAACTAATCTGAGATCTATAGGGGAGTTTGAAGTAAACTAATATGAGATCTATAGGGGAGTTTGAAGTAAACTAATCTGAGATCTATAGGGGAGTTTGAAGTAAACTAATCTGATCTATAGGGGAGTTTGAAGTAAACTAATCTGATCTATAGGGAGTTTGAAGTAAACTAATCTGAGATCTATAGGGAGTTTGAAGTAAACTAATCTGAGATCTATAGGGAGTTTGAAGTAAACTAATCTGATCTATAGGAGTTTGAAGTAAACTAATCTGATCTAGAGGGAGTTTGAAGTAAACCAATCTGAGATTTACATGGAGTCTCCTGTTGTGTCATTATTAATCTGAGATCTATAGGCAGCCAGAGGGAGTGCAGTGTGAATCTGATTATACGGGAGTTTCAGAAAATAATCAGACCCCTTGAGTTTACAATTTTGTTACCTTACGGCCTTATTCTAAAATGGAGTAAATTATGTTTTCCCCATCAATCTACACACAATATCTCATAATGACATCACAATACCCCAGGATGACATCACAATACCCCATAATGACATCACAATACCCTGTTGATGACATCACAATACCCCATAATGACAGCCAGAGGACCCCAGGGTGACATCACAATACCCATAATGACATCACAATACCCCAGGACTTTTGACATCACAATACCCCAGGGTGACATCATGAATACCCCAGGATGACATCACAATACCCCAGGGTGACATCACAATACCCCATGATGACATCACAATACCCCATGATGACATCACAATACCCCATAATGACATCACAATACCCCATAATGACATCACAATACCCCATGATGACATCACAATACCCCAGGATGACATCACAATACCCCAGGATGACATCACAATACCCCAGGATGACATCACAATACCCCAGGATGACAAAGCGAAAACAGGTTTAGACATTTTTTCAAATGTATTCAAAATTAAAAACAGAAATACCTTATTTATATAATTATTCAGACCCTTGGCCTTGGGACTCAGGTGAGCTCAGGTGAGCTCAATTCTGCAAGAACAGGGCCGTGTTCAGTAAGAAAACGTTCTCGAACGTTGCAGAATATAGAAATACCACAAATAGAACCGACACGATTCCTTATTATACAATGTCAGAGATGCGTGTTTTGTTCTACGTAGCATATTTCTATCTGAACGTTCCAAAATGTTCCGTCCTGCTGAACACAGCTCAGGCAATTACCTTCCTTACAGACCCCTCTGTCTGTGTCACCTGAGTCACATTGTCATTCTGAAGGAAATATCCTGTTTTCTTCTTCTGCTGAAAAGAAAGGTTGTTCAGGCCTACCGGTTTCCTCACTTGCCTGCCTGCCGCTGAAAATAAAGAGCATTTATAACCCCGGCCAAGCCCGTTAAATGATCACCATGACAACAGAAGGCAGAAATGGAATGAACAGAGAGAGAGAGAGAGAGAGAGACAGTGGGAAAGAGAGAGAGATAGATATAGAGCATTGCCTTGCTATTGAGAAAGGCCACCCTAGGCGGACCTGGCTCTCAAGAGAAGACAGGCTATGTGCTCACTGCTCACCAAATGAGGTGGAAACTGAGCTGCACTTCCTAACCTCCTGCCCAATGTATGACCATATTAGAGACACATATTTCCCTCAGATTACACAGACCCCATGAAAAATTTGAAAACAAACCCAATTTTGATAAACTCCCAGATCTATTGGGGGAAATTCCACAGTGTGCCATCACAGTAGCAAGATTTGTGACCTGTTGGCACGAGAAAAGGGCAAAAGGACAAGATTAAACATTTAGGATTTAGGTTGTGAGATGTTGCAAACCAACCAGCAAAACATTATGTTTACTAAAAGGGCAATGTTAACACATGTTTCCCATGCCAATAAAACCCAGAGAGAGAGAGAGAGAGAGAGAGAGAGAGAGAGAGAGAGAGAGAGAGAGATTCCTGTAAATCAAACTGTGGATGCTAATCCAGAGTTGTCAGAGCATTGATTTATCCAGCTGTGTTGTTAGCTCAGCCTTGCTACTGCCACCTTCTACAACCTCATTAGCCAACACACACACACACACACACACACACACACACACACACACACACACACACACACACACACACACACGTGAAATTTGTTGACAGAAGTTGTTCAGTCATATGTTCACCTCCAGTAGTATCCAATACACCGTCTGTCTCCTCTCCTCCTCTCCTCCTCCCCTCCTCTCCTCCTCTCCTCCTCTCCTCCCTCCTCCTCCCCCTCCTCTCCTCCTCTCCTCCTCCCCCTCCTCTCCTCCTCTCCTCCTCCCTCCTCTCTCATCTCCTCCTCTCTCCTCCTCTCCTCCCTCTACTCCTCTCCCTCCTCCCCTCCTCTCCTCCTCTCTCCTCTCCTCCTCTCCTCCTCCCCTCCCTCCTCTCCTCCTCCTCCTCTCCTCCTCTCCTCCTCCCTCCTCTCCTCCTCTACTCCTCTCTCTCTCATCCTCTCCTCCTCCCTCCTCCCCTCCTCTCCTCCTCTCCTCATCCTCCTCCTCCCTCCTCATCCTCCTCTACTCCTCTCCCTCCTCTCCTCCTCCCTCTCTCCTCCTCTCCTCCTCCCCTCCTCTCCTCCTCTCCTCCTCTCCCCTCCCCTCTCCTCCCTCCTCCTCCCCTCCTCCTCCTCTCCTCCTCTCCTCCTCCCCTCCTCTCCCTCCTTACTCCTTCCTCCTCTCCTCCTCTCCTCCTCCCCTCCTCTCCTCCTCTCCTCTCCTCCTTCCTCTCCTCTCCTCCCTCCTCCCTCTCCTCCCTCTCCTCCTCTCCTCCTCCCCTCCCTTCCTCCCTCCTCCTCCCTCCTCCCCTCCTCCCCTCCCTCTCCTCCTCTCTCCTCCTCTCCTCCTCCCTCTCCTCCCTCTCCTCCCTCTCCTCCTCTCCTCCTCTCCTCCTCCTCCTCCTCCTCCCCTCCTCTCCTCCTCTCCTCCTCTCCTTCACCTCTGTAGGGACGTCAATGAGTCAAACGAGACACTGACTGACTGTATCAGAACCTGTGAATGGGCTGCCTCACGTTTGGGTTCTGGTTTGGGTTATGTTCCTGTATTGGAAGTGAACAGGTGTCTTGTAGATGGGATCCTGGTTTCTGTTTCTCACCCCTCCTCTCTTCCTCTGTCCCCTGTCGGTATTCTCTCCAGGTATCTGGCTAGATGGGATCCTGGTTTTGGGTTTCTCACCCCTCCTCTCTTCCTCTGTCCCCTGTCGGTGTTCTCTCCAGGTATCTGGCTAGATGGGATCCTGGTTTCGGTTTCTCACCCCTCCTCTCCTCCTCTCCCCTCTCCTCCTCTCCTCCTCTCCTCCTCTACTCTACTCCTCTACTCCTCTCCTCCTCTCCTCCTCCCCTCCTCTCCTCCTCTCCTCCTCTACTCCTCTCCTCCTCTCCTCCTCTACTCCTCTCGTCCTCTCCTCCTCTGGTCCTCTACTCCTCTCCTTCACCTCTGTAGGGACGTCAATGAGTCAAAACAAGACACTGACTGACTGTATCAGAACCTGTGAATGGGCTGCCTCACGTTTGGTTCTGGTTTGGGTTATGTTCCTGTATTGGAAGTGAACAAGTGTCTTGTAGATGGGATCCTGGTTTCTGTTTCTCACCCCTCCTCTCTTCCTCTGTCCCCTGTCGGTGTTCTCTCCAGGTATCTGGCTAGATGGGATCCTGGTTTCGGTTTCTCACCCCTCCTCTCTTCCTCTGTCCCCTGTCGGTGTTCTCTCCAGGTATCTGGCTAGATGGGGGTTTCTGTTTCTCACCCCTCCTCTCTTCCTCCTCGGTGTTCTCTCCAGGTATCTGGCTAGATGGGATCCTGGTTTCACTCACCCTCTCTCTTCCTCTGTCGGTGTTCTCTCCAGGTATCCGCCCCAGATCATGAACGGCCGATGCACCCGCCCTTTAGTGGCCCTGCTGGACGGGCGTGACTGCACCGGGGTGGAGATGCCCATCCTAAAAAGACCTGGCCACTGGCCGCTTCTGTGACGCACAGTCCACACAGGAGATACACTAGAAGGTGGAGTAACTAACACACACACACTAACACACAGTCCACACAGGAGATACACGAGAAGGTGGAGTAACACACACACACACACACTAACACACACACACACTAACACACAGTCCACACAGGAGATACACGAGAAGGTGGAGTAACTAACACACACCCACACACACACACACACACACTAACACACAGTCCACACAGGAGATACACGAGAAGGTGGAGTAACTAACACACACAGTCCACACAGGAGATACACGAGAAGGTGGAGTAACTAACACACACACACACACTAACACACACACACACTAACACACAGTCCACACAGGAGATACACGAGAAGGTGGAGTAACTAACACACACCCACACACACACACACACACACTAACACACAGTCCACACAGGAGATACACGAGAAGGTGGAGTAACTAACACACACACACTAACACACACACACTAACACTAACACACACTAACACACAGTCCACACAGGAAATACACGAGAAGGTGGAGTAACGAACACACACTAACACACAGTCCACACAGGAGATACACGAGAAGGTGGAGTAACTAACACACACACACTAACACACAGTCCACAGGAGATACACGAGAAGGTGGAGTAACTAACACACACACACTAACACACACACTAACACACAGTCCACACAGGAGATACACGAGAAGGTGGAGTAACTAACACACACACACTAACACACACACACACACTAACACACAGTCCACACAGGAGATACACGAGAAGGTGGAGAAACTAACACACACACACAACTAACACACAGTCCACACAGGAGATACACGAGAAGGTGGAGAAACTAACACACACACACACACACTAACACACAGTCCACACAGGAGATACACGAGAAGGTGGAGTAACTAACACACACACACTAACACACACACTAACACACAGTCCACAGGAGATACACGAGAAGGTGGAGAAACTAAACACACACACACTAACACACACACACACACACACACACTAACACACAGTCCACACAGGAGATACACGAGAAGGTGGAGAAACTAACACACACACACTAACACACACACAGGAGATACACGAGAAGATGGAGACACTAACACACACACACTAACACTAACACAGGAGATACACGAGAAGGTGGAGTAACTAACACACACACACCAACACACACACACACTAACACACAGTCCACACAGGAGATACACGAAGGTGGAGAAACGAACACACACACACACACTAACACACAGTCCACACAGAGAGACACGAGAAGGTGGAGAAACTAACACACACACACACACACACACACTAACACACAGTCCACACAGGAGATACACGAGAAGGTGGAGTAACTAACACACACACACACACTAAAACACACACACACAACACTAACACACAGTCCACACAGGAGATACACGAAGGTGGAGTAACTAACACACACACACTAACACACACACACACACTAACACACACACACACTAACACTAACACACACTAACACACAGTCCACACAGGAGATACACGAGAGGTGGAGAACTAACACACACACACACACACACTAACACACAGTCCACACAGGAGATACACGAGAAGGTGGAGTAACTACACACACACACACACACACACTAACACACAGTCCACACAGGAGATACACGAGAAGGTGGAGTAACTAACACACACACACACTAACTAACACACAGTCCACACAGGAGATACACACACACTACACACACACACACTAACACTAACACACACTAACACACAGTCCACACAGAGATACACGAGAAGGTGGAGTAACTAACACACACACACACTAACACACAGTCCACACAGGAGATACACGAGAAGGTGGACACACACACACACACTAACACACAGTCACACAGGAGATACACGAGAAGGTGGAGTAACTAACACACACACACACTCTTTCACACCCCTTGCTGAAAGAGCAGATGGATAGCAGACACGGACAGTCGACACGGACAGCCAGACACACAGCCCCACACTCCATTTCTTTCTTTCCTCCCCCTCCTCTCCTCCCTCTCCTTGAATCTCCTCTTCTCTCCTCCCCTCCCCCTCCACTCTCCTCTCCGCTCATCTCATCTCCTCCCCTTCACCCTCGTCTCATCTCATCTCCTTTCCTCCCCCTCTTCTCCCTCTCACTTCTCTCCCTCTCCTCCTCTCCCCCTCCTCCCCTCCTCTCCACCCTCTCCCCCCTCTCTTCCCCCTCTCTTCTCCTTCTCCTCTTCTCTCCTCTCCTCTCTTCTCCTTCCTCTCCTCTCCTCTCTTCCCTCTCTCTTCTCCTCTCCTCTCCCCTCTCCTCTCCTCTCCCTCTCCTCTTCCCTCTCTCCTCTCCTCCTCTTCCCTCTCTCTTCCCCTCCCCTCTCCTCTCCCCTCTTCCCTCTCTCTTCTCCTCTCCTCTCTCTCTCCTCTCCTCTTCCTTCTCCTCTCCTCTCCTCTCCTTCCTCTCTTCCCTCTCTCTTCTCCTCTCCTCTCTTCCCTCTCTCTTCTCCTCTCCTCTCTTCCCTCTCTCTTCTCTTCTCCTCTCATCTCCTTCCTCTCATCTCTTCCCTCTCTCTTCTCCTCTCCTCTCTTCCCTATCTCTTCTCCTCTCCTCTCCTCTCTTCCCCTCTCTTCTCCTCTCCTCTCTTCCCTCTCTCTTCTCCTCTCCTCTCCTCTCTCTCCTCTCCTCTCTTCCCTCTCTCTTCTCCTCTCCTCTCTTCCCTATCTCTTCTCCTCTCCTCTCCCTCTCTTCCCCTCTCTCTTCTCCTCTCCTCTCTTCCTCTCTCTTCTCCTCTCCTCCTCTCCTCTCTTCCTCTCTCTTCTCCCTCTCCCTCCTCTCCTCTCCTCCCTCTCTCTCCTCTCCTCTCCTCTCCTCTCCTCTCTTCTCCTCTCTCTTCTCCTCTCCTCTCTTCCTCTCTCTTCTCCTCTCCTCTCCTCTCCTCTCTTCCTCCTTCTCCTTCCTCCTCTCCCCTCTCCCTTCTCCTCTCCTCTCCTTCCTCTCTTCCTCTCTCTTCTCTTCCTCTTCCTTCCTCTCCTCCTCCTCCTCCTCTCCTCTCCTCTCCTCTCTTCTCCCTCTCCTCCTCTCCTTCCTCTCCTCCTCCTCTCCTTTTCCTCTCCTTCCTCCTCTCCTTCCTCTCCTCTCCTCTCCTCTCATCTCCTCTCCTCTCCTCTCCTCTCCTCTCCTGGTGCTAACATGTGAAACGTCACTGTATTGTCCTTTATGGTCTTCTCAGCCAGTTACATTGGTGTTCTCTGACGATGTGATGTCACTGGTGGGAGTGATGGTACCTGCTATTTCACTTCCATTATTCTGAGAGAGGCTTCTTTGTTTCTCAATATACACCACATGACCAGATGTGTGGACACCTCTCGTCGAATATCTCATTCTAAAATCATGCTTTAGGACAATGGGGTATGAAAAGACTACAGAATCTGCATAAGATTCAGTCCATCTCATCTCAGAGACCTTGGTCCGTGTCTGATGTGGATGGAGGGAGGGAGAGGGGAGGGATGAGGAGGAGGAGGAGGAGGGAGGAGGGAGGAGGAGGGAGAGGAGGGAGGAGGAGGGATGGGGAAGGAGGGAGGGATAGGGAGAGGAGAGGATGAGGAGGGATGGGGAGAGGAGGAGAGGAGAGGAGGGGATGGGGGATGGGGAGAGAGGAGGAGAGGAGAGGGAGGAGAGGAGAGGAGAGGAGAGGAGAGGAGATGGAGGGAGGGAGAGGGAGAGGGGGATGGGGATGAGGGAGGAGGGGGAGAGGAGGAGGGGGGGATAGGGGAGAGGTGGATGAGGGGAGAGATGAGGAGGGGAGATGAGGAGATGAGGGAGGGGATGGAGGAGAGGAGAGGGGAGAGGAGGGGAGAGAGGAAAGGGGAGGGGAAGGAGGGAAAGGAAAGGGAAGGGCTGGGTTTTTGTTGTTCTAGTTAACAGTACCTGTTCATAAAAACAGGATTGTAATGTGATGAGTACCAGTGTGGTGTATTCTGCTGATTCATAGTAATGACTTTGGTTGTTTAGAAGCACAGAGGTGAAATGACGTCTCTTCTCTACTGTGGAGATGAGATGGTTAGTTCTGAATCAGAGAGGGACTTACTGACTGACTGGGTAGCTGGACTGACTGACTGAAGATGAGATGGTTAGTTCTGAATCAGAGAGAAAACTGGCTGACTGGGTGGCTGACTGACTGACTGACTGGGTGGCTGACTGACTGGAGATGAGATGGTTAGTTCTGAATCAGAGAAACTTACTGGCTGACTGGGTGACTGGGTGGCTCGACTGACCGACTGGGCGGCTGACTGACTGGAGATGAGATGGTAGTTCTGAATCGAGAGACTTACTGAAAGCTGACTGGTGAGACTGGAGTGGCTGGCTGACTGACTGACTTGGCTGGCTGACTGAGTGGGTGGCTGGCTGACTGGGTGGCTAGCTGACTGACTCGGTGGCTGGCTGACTGACTGGGTGGCTAACTGATTGACTGTGTGGCTAGCTCACTGACTGGGTGGCTGGCTGACTGACTGGGTGGCTGACTGGCCGACTGACTGATTGACTGCTGATTGACCGGGTGGCTGGCTGACTGCTGGGTGGCTACCGACTGACTGTGGCTGGCTCACTGACTGGGAGGCTGGCTGACGACTGTGGCTGACTGACTGACTGACTGGCTGACTGACCGACTGGGTGGCTGGCTGACTGACTGGGTGGCTGATTGAGTGACTGACTGGGTGGCTGGCTGACTGACTGGGTGGCTGACTGAGTGACTGACTGGGGGCTGGCCGCATGACTAGGTGGGTGGCTGACTGACTGGGTGGGTGGCTGACTGGCTAACTGGGTAACTGGGTGACTGACTGGCTAACTGGGTAACTGGGTGACTGACTAGCTGACTGGGTAACTGGGTGACTGACTGGCTGACTTACTGATCGCGGCTGGCTGACTGACTGGCTGGTTGGCTGACTGGGTGACTGGCTGACTGACTGGCTGGGTGGGCTGACTAGCTAACTGGTGACTGACTGGCTGACTGACTGGCTGGGTGGCTGACTGGCTAACTGGGTGACTGACTGGCTGACTGACTGGCTGGGTGGCAGACTGGCTGTTTTACATTATTTTTACTGCATTGCACTATATAGGGAATATATAGGGAATAGGGCTCTAGCCACCTGTTACAGACACTCCATCCACCCCAGCTGTTACCGACCCCTCCATCCACCCCAGCTGTTACTGACCCCTCCATCCACCTCCATCCACCCCAGCTGTTACAGACCCCTCCATCCACCCCAGCTGTGACCATGTTACATCGCTTAACTGTCTGGAGAGTTGCTAGTAGCCTTGAACTAAATCAGAGAAGGAACCATGTTGAAGTCAGACGTTTACATACACCTTAGCCAAATACATTTAAACTCAGTTTTTCCACAATTCCTGACATTTAATCAGAGTAAAAATGCCCTGTCTTAGGTCAATTAGGCTCCCCACTTTATTTTTAAGAATGTGAAATGTCAGAATAATATTAGAGAGAATGATTTATTTCAGCTTTTATTTCTTCCATCACATTCCCAGTGGGTCAGAAGTTTACATACTCTCAATTAGTATTTGCAGCATTTCCTTTAAATTGTTTAAAGGTTTTTCCTAGCCACCGTTTCTACACCTGCATTGCTTGCTGTTTGGGGTTTTAGGCTGGGTTTCTGTACAGCACTTTGAGATATCAGCTGATGTCACGAAGGGCTATATAAATACATTTGATTTGATTTGATTTGATTTAACTTGGGTCAAACATTTGTGTAGCCTTCCATAAGCTTCCCACAATAAATTGGGTGAATTTTGGCCCATTTCTCCTGACAGAGCTGGTGTAACTGAGTCAGGTTTGTAGGCCTCCTTGCTTCTACACGCTTTTTTCAGTTCTGCCCACAAATTGTCTATAGGATTGAGGTCAGGGCTTTGTAGATGGCCACTCAATACCTTGACTTTGTTGTAGCCATTTTGTCACAACTTTGAAGTATGCTTGGGGTCATTGTCCACCTATTTAAGCTTTCTGACTGATGTCTTGAGATGTTGCACAAAAATCGCTGAAGTTGAGACTTTTATCTCCCTCACCAACTTCAAACATCTGCTATCTGAGCAGCTAACCGATCGCTGCAGCTGTACATAATCTATCGGTAAATAACCCACCCAATATCTCTACCTGTACATGACCATCTGATCATTTATCACTCCAGTGTTAATCTGCTAAATTGTAATTATTCGCCTACCTCCTCATGCCTTTTGCACACCAATATCTCTACCTGTACATGACCATCTGATCATTTATCACTCCAGTGTTAATCTGCTAAATTGTAATTATTCACCTACCTCCTCATGCCTTTTGCACAAAATGTATATAGACTTTTTTTCTGTTTTTTTCTACTGTGTTATTGACTTGTTAATTGTTTATTCCATGTGTAACTCTGTGTTGTTGTCTGTTCACACTGCTATGCTTTATCTTGGCCAGGTCGCAGTTGTAAATGAGAACTTGTTCTCAACTAGCCTACCTGGTTAAATAAAGGTGAAATAAAAAAATAAATATCCACATCATTTTCTGTCCTCATGATGCCATCTATTTTGTGAAGTGCACCAGTCCCTCCTGCAGCAAAGCACCCCAAAAAACATGATGCTGCCACCCCCGTGCTTCACGGTTGGGATGGGGTTCTTCGGCTTGCAAGCCTCCCCCTTTTTCCTCCAAACACAATGATGATGTTCATTCGAGCAATTCTCTGTTACTGAACATGGACCACACCGGACACTCAAAAGTACGATCTTTGTCCCCATGTGCAGTTGCAAACCAGTCTGGCTTTTTTATGCCGGTTTTGGAGCAGTGGCTTCTTCCTTGCTGAGCGGCCTTTCAGGTTATGTCGATATAGGACTTGTTTTACTGTGGATATAGATACTTTTGTACCTGTTTCCTCCAGAATCTTCACAAGGTCCTTTGCTGTTGTTCTGGGATTGATTTGCACTTTTCGCACCAAAGTACGTTCATCTCTAGGAGACAGAACGCGTCTCCTTCCTGAGTGGTATGACGGCTGCCTGGTTCCATGGTGTTTATACTTGCGTACTATTGTTTGTACAGATGAAAGTGGTACCTTCAGGCATTTGGAAATTGCTCCTAAGGATGAACCAGACTTTCTGAGTTCTTGGCTGATTTCTTTTGATTTTCCCATGATGTCAAGCAACGAGTGACCCTCAGTGACCCAAGCCTGAGGCAAACATGGTGAGGTACTAGTCTCCTCAGTGACCCTGGCCTGAGACAAACATGGTGAAGGTACTAGTCTCCTCAGTGACCCTGGCCTGAGACAAACATGGTGAAGGTACTAGTCTCCTCAGTGAC
>NW_027038181.1:0-26928 GCF_034236695.1 Oncorhynchus nerka | reverse complement strand
TTCAGTAGGGTCTAGGGGTTGTTTCTGGACAGGGCCATAGCATGACCTCCTAGTTCAGGGAGTTCAGTAGGGTCTAGGGGTTGTTTCTGGACAGGGCCATAATGACCTCCTAGTTCAGGGATTCAGTAGGGTCTAGGGGTTGTTTCTGGACAAGGCCATAATGGACCTCCTAGTTCAGGGGTTCAGTAGGGTCTAGGGTTGTTTCTGGACAGGGCCATAATGACCTCCTAGTTCAGGGGTACAGTAGGGTCTAGGGGTTGTTTCTGGACAGGGCCATAATGACCTCCTAGTTCAGGGGTTCAGTAGGGTCTATGGGTTGTTTCTGGACAGGGCCATAATGACCTCCTAGTTCAGGGGAACAGTAGGGTCTAGGGGTTGTTTCTGGACAGGGCCATAATGACCTCCTAGTTCAGGGGTTCAGTAGGGTCTAGGGGTTGTTTCTGGACAGGGCCATAATGACCTCCTAGTTCAGGGGTTCAGTAGGGTCTAGGGGTTGTTTCTGGACAGGGCCATAATGACCCCCTGGTTCAGTAGGGTCTAGGGGTTGTTTCTGGACAGGGCCATAATGACCTCCTAGTTCAGGGGTTCAGTAGGGTCTAGGGGTTGTTTCTGGACAGGGCCATAATAACCTCCTAGTTCAGGGGTTCAGTAGGGTCTAGGGGTTGTTTCTGGACAGGGCCATAATGACCTCCTAGTTCAGGGGTTCAGTAGGGTCTATGGGTTGTTTCTGGACAGGGCCATAATGACCTCCTAGTTCAGGGGTTCAGTAGGGTCTAGGGGTTGTTTCTGGACAGGGCCATAATAACCTCCTAGTTCAGGGGTTCAGTAGGGTCTAGGGGTTGTTTCTGGACAGGGCCATAATAACCTCCTAGGTCAGGGGTTCAGTAGGGTCTAGGGGTTGTTTCTGGACAGGGCCATAATGACCTCCTAGTTCAGGGGTTCAGTAGGGTCTAGGGGTTGTTTCTGGACAGGGCCATAATGACCTCCTAGTTCTGGGGTTCAGTAGGGTCTAGGGGTTGTTTCTGGACAGGGCCATAATGACCTCCTAGTTCAGGGCAGTAGGGTCTAGGGGTTGTTTCTGGACAGGGCCATAATGACCTCCTAGTTCAGGGAGTTCAGTAGGGTCTAGGGGTTGTTTCTGGACAGGGCCATAATGACCTCCTAGTTCAGGGGTTCAGTAGGGTCTAGGGGTTGTTTCTGGACAGGGCCATAATGACCTCCTAGTTCAGGAGTTCAGTAGGGTCTAGGGGTTGTTTCTGGACAGGGCCATAATAACCTCCTAGTTCAGGGGTTCAGTAGGGTCTAGGGGTTGTTTCTGGACAGGGCCATAATGACCTCCTAGTTCAGGGGTTCAGTAGGGTCTAGGGTTGTTTCTGGACAGGGCCATAATGACCTCCTAGTTCAGGGGTTCAGTAGGGTCTAGGGGTTGTTTCTGGACAGGGCCATAATAACCTCCTAGTTCAGGGTTCAGTAGGGTCTAGGGGTTGTTTCTGGACAGGGCCATAATGACCTCCTAGGTCAGGAGTTCAGTAGGGTCTAGGGGTTGTTTCTGGACAGGGCCATAATGACCTCCTAGTTCAGGGGTTCAGTAGGGTCTAGGGGTTGTTTCTGGACAGGGCCATAATGACCTCCTGAGTTCAGGGGTTCAGTAGGGTCTAGGGGTTGTTTCTGGACAGGGCCATAATAACCTCCTAGTTAGAGGAGTTCAGTAGGGTCTAGGGGTTGTTTCTGGACAGGGCCATAATGACCTCCTAGTTCAGGGAACAGTAGGGTCTAGGGGTTGTTTCTGGACAGGGCCACTAATGACCCGCCTGGTTCCAGTAGGATCTAGGGGTTGTTTCTGGACAGGGCCATAATGACCTCCTAGTTCAGGGGAACAGTAGGGTCTAGGGGTTGTTTCTGGACAGGGCCATAATGACCTCCTAGTTCAGGGGAACAATAGGGTCTAGGGGTTGTTTCTGGACAGGGCCATAATGACCTCCTAGTTCAGGGGTTCAGTAGGGTCTAGGGGTTGTTTCTGGACAGGGCCATAATGACCTCCCTGGTTCAGTAGGGTCTAGGGGTTGTTTCTGGACAGGGCCATAATGACCTCCTAGTGCAGGGGTTCCAGTAGGGTCTAGGGGTTGTTTCTGGACAGGGCCATAATGACCTCCCTAGTTCAGGGAACAGTAGGGTCTAGGGGTTGTTTCTGGACAGGGCCATAATGACCCGCCTGGTTCAGTAGGATCTAGGGGTTGTTTCTGGACAGGGCCATAATGACCTCCTAGTTCAGAGAACAGTAGGGTCTAGGGGTTGTTTCTGGACAGGGCCATAATGACCTCCTAGTTCAGGGAACAATAGGGTCTAGGGGTTGTTTCTGGACAGGGCCATAATGACCTCCTAGTTCAGGGGTTCAGTAGGGTCTAGGGGTTGTTTCTGGACAGGGCCATAATGACCTCCCTGGTTCAGTAGGGTCTAGGGGTTGTTTCTGGACAGGGCCATAATGACCTCCTAGTGCAGGGGTTCCATAGGGTCTAGGGGTTGTTTCTGGACAGGGCCATAATGACCTCCTAGTTCAGGGGTTCAGTAGGGTCTATGGGTTGTTTCTGGACAGGGCCATAATGACCTCCTAGTTACAGGAGTTCAGTAGGGTCTATGGGTTGTTTCTGGACAGGGCCATAATGACCTCCTAGTTACAGGGGTTCAGTAGGGTCTAGGGGTTGTTTCTGGACAGGACCATAATGACCACCTAGTTCAGTAGGGTCTAGGGGTTGTTTCTGGACAGGGCCATAATGACCTCCTAGTTCAGGGGTTCAGTAGGGTCTATGGGTTGTTTCTGGACAGGGCCATAATGACCTCCTAGTTCAGGGGAACAGTAGGGTCTAGGGGTTGTTTCTGGACAGGGCCATAATGACCTCCTAGTTCAGGGGAACAATAGGGTCTAGGGGTTGTTTCTGGACAGGGCCATAATGACCTCCTAGTTCAGGGGAACAGTAGGGTCTAGGGGTTGTTTCTGGACAGGGCCATAATAACAACCTGGTTCAGTAGGGTCTAGGGGTTGTTTCTGGACAGGGCCATAATGACCTCCTAGTTCAGGGGTTCAGTAGGGTCTAGGGGTTGTTTCTGGACAGGGCCATAATAACCTCCTAGTTCAGGGGTTCAGTAGGGTCTAGGGGTTGTTTCTGGACAGGGCCATAATGACCTCCTAGTTCAGGGAACAGTAGGGTCTAGGGTTGTTTCTGGACAGGACCATAATGACCTACCTAGGTTCAGTAGGGTCTAGGGGTTGTTTCTGGACAGGGCCATAATGACCTCCTAGTTCAGGGGTTCAGTAGGGTCTATGGGTTGTTTCTGGACAGGGCCATAATGACCTCCTAGTTCAGGGGAACAGTAGGGTCTAGGGGTTGTTTCTGGACAGGGCCATAATGACCTCCTAGTTCAGGGGAACAATAGGGTCTAGGGGTTGTTTCTGGACAGGGCCATAATGACCTCCTAGTTCAGGGGAACAGTAGGGTCTAGGGGTTGTTTCTGGACAGGGCCATAATAACAACCTGGTTCAGTAGGGTCTAGGGGTTGTTTCTGGACAGGGCCATAATGACCTCCTAGTTCAGGGGTTCAGTAGGGTCTAGGGGTTGTTTCTGGACAGGGCCATAATAACCTCCTAGGTCAGGGGTTCAGTAGGGTCTAGGGGTTGTTTCTGGACAGGGCCATAATGACCTCCTAGTTCAGGGGTTCAGTAGGGTCTAGGGGTTGTTTCTGGACAGGGCCATAATGACCTCCAAGTTCAGGAGTTCAGTAGGATCTAGGGGTTGTTTCTGGACAGGGCCATAATAACCTCCTAGTTAGAGGAGTTCAGTAGGGTCTAGGGGTTGTTTCTGGACAGGGCCATAATGACCTCCTAGTTCAGGGGAACAGTAGGGTCTAGGGGTTGTTTCTGGACAGGGCCATAATGACCTCCTAGTTCAGGGGAACAGTAGGGTCTAGGGGTTGTTTCTGGACAGGGCCATAATAACAACCTGGTTCAGTAGGGTCTAGGGGTTGTTTCTGGACAGGGCCATAATGACCTCCTAGTTCAGGGGAACAGTAGGGTCTAGGGGTTGTTTCTGGACAGGGCCATAATGACCTCCTAGTTCAGGGGAACAGTAGGGTCTAGGGGTTGTTTCTGGACAAGGCTATAATGACCTCCTAGTTCAGGGGTTCAGTAGGGTCTATGGGTTGTTTCTGGACAGGGCCATAATGACCTCCTAGTTACAGGAGTTCAGTAGGGTCTAGGGGTTGTTTCTGGACAGGGCCATAATGACCTCCTAGTTCAGGGGAACAGTAGGGTCTAGGGGTTGTTTCTGGACAGGGCCATAATAACAACCTGGTTCAGTAGGGTCTAGGGGTTGTTTCTGGACAGGGCCATAATGACCTCCTAGTTCAGGGGTTCAGTAGGGTCTAGGGGTTGTTTCTGGACAGGGCCATAATAACCTCCTAGTTCAGGGGTTCAGTAGGGTCTAGGGGTTGTTTCTGGACAGGGCCATAATGACCTCCTAGTTCAGGGGTTCAGTAGGATCTAGGGGTTGTTTCTGGACAGGGCCATAATAACCTCCTAGTTAGAGGAGTTCAGTAGGGTCTAGGGGTTGTTTCTGGACAGGGCCATAATGACCTCCTAGTTCAGGGGAACAGTAGGGTCTAGGGGTTGTTTCTGGACAGGGCCATAATGACCTCCTAGTTCAGGGGTTCAGTAGGGTCTAGGGGTTGTTTCTGGACAGGGCCATAATGACCTCCTAGGTCAGGGGAACAGTAGGGTCTAGGGGTTGTTTCTGGACAGGGCCATAATGACCTCCTAGTTCAGGGGAACAGTAGGGTCTAGGGGTTGTTTCTGGACAGGGCCATAATAACCATTCTAGTTCAGTAGGGTCTAGGGGTTGTTTCTGGACAGGGCCATAATGACCTCCTAGTACAGGGGTTCAGTAGGGTCTAGGGGTTGTTTCTGGACAGGGCCATAATAACCTCCTAGTTCAGGGAGTTGAGTAGGGTCTAGGGGTTGTTTCTGGACAGGGCCATAATGACCTCCTAGTTCAGGGGAACAGTAGGGTCTAGGGGTTGTTTCTGGACAGGGCCATAATGACCTCCTAGTCCAGGGTTCAGTAGGGTCTAGGGGTTGTTTCTGGACAGGGCCATAATGACCCCTCAGGTTCAGTAGGGTCTAGGGGTTGTTTCTGGACAGGGCCATAATGACCTCCTAGTTCAGGGGAACAGTAGGGTCTAGGGGTTGTTTCTGGACAGGGCCATAATGACCTCCTAGTTCAGGGTTCAGTAGGGTCTAGGGGTTGTTTCTGGACAGGGCCATAATGACCTCCTGGTTCAGGAGCAGTAGGGTCTAGGGGTTGTTTCTGGACAGGGCCATAATGACCTCCTAGTTCAGGGTTCAGTAGGGTCTAGGGGTTGTTTCTGGACAGGGCCATAATAACCTCCTAGTTCAGGGGTTCAGTAGGGTCTAGGGGTTGTTTCTGGACAGGGCCATAATGACCTCCTAGTTCAGGGGTTCAGTAGGGTCTAGGGGTTGTTTGTGGACAGGGCCATAATGACCTCCTAGTGCAGGGGTTCAGTAGGGTCTATGGGTTGTTTCTGGACAGGGCCATAATGACCTCCTAGTTCAGGGGTTCAGTAGGGTCTAGGGTTGTTTCTGGACAGGGCCATAATAACCTCCTAGTTCAGGGGTTCAGTAGGGTCTAGGGGTTGTTTCTGGACAGGGCCATAATGCCCCTGGTTCAGTAGGGTCTAGGGGTTGTTTCTGGACAGGGCCATAATGACCTCCTAGTTCTGGGGTTCAGTAGGGTCTAGGGGTTGTTTCTGGACAGGGCCATAATGACCTCCTAGTTCAGGGGAACAGTAGGGTCTAGGGGTTGTTTCTGGACAGGGCCATAATGACCTCCTAGTTCAGGGGTTCAGTAGGGTCTAGGGGTTGTTTCTGGACAGGGCCATAATGACCTCCAGTTCAGGGTTCAGTAGGGTCTAGGGGTTGTTTCTGGACAGGGCCATAATGACCTCCTAGTGCAGGGGTTCAGTAGGGTCTAGGGGTTGTTTCTGGACAGGGCCATAATGACCTCCTAGTTCAGGGGTTCAGTAGGGTCTATGGGTTGTTTCTGGACAGGGCCATAATGACCTCCTAGTTGTAGGAGTTCAGTATGGTCTAGGGGTTGTTTCTGGACAGGGCCATAATGACCTCCTAGTTCAGCTAGGGTCTAGGGGTTGTTTCTGGACAGGGCCAATGACCTCCTAGTTCAGGGGTTCAGTAGGGTCTATGGGTTGTTTCTAAATAGGCCATAATGACCTCCTAGTTCGTTCAGGGAACAGTAGGGTCTAGGGCTGTTTCTGGACAGGGCCATAATGACTCCTAGTTCAGGGGGTTCAGTAGGGTCTAGGGTTGTTTCTGACAGGCCATAATGACCCTAGTTCAGGGTTCAAAGAGGTCTAGGGTTGCTCATGAGGTAATATAATGACCCCTGGTTCAGTAGGGTCTAGGGCTGTTTCTGGACAGGGCCATAATGACCTCTAGTTCAGGGGTTCAGAAATCGGGTTGTTTCTGGACAGGGCCATCCTCCTAGTTCAGGGGTTCAGTAGGGTCTAGGGTTGTTTTCTGGACAGGGCCACTTAATGACCCGCCTGGTTCCAGTAGTAGATCTAGGGTTGTTTCTGGACAGGGCCATAATGACCTCCTAGTTCAGGGTTCAGTAGGTCTAGGGGTTGTTTTATCAGGGAATAACCTCCCTAGTTCAGGGGTTCAGGGTCTAGGGGTTGTTTCTGGACAGGGCCATAACCTCCTAGTTCAGGGTTCAATAGGGTCTAGGGGTTGTTTCTGGACAAGGCCATAATGACCTCCTAGTTCAGGGTTCAGTAGGGTCTAGGGGTTGTTTCTGGACAGGGCCATAATGACCTCCCTGGTTCAATAGGGTCTAGGGGTTGTTTCTGAGACAGGGCCATAATGACCTCCAAGTGCAGGGTTCCAGTAGGGTCTAGGGGTTGTTTCTGGACAGGGCCATAATGACCTCCTAGTTCAGGGGAACAGTAGGTCTAGGGGTTGTTTCTGGACAGGGCCATAATGACCCCTAGTTCTGGTTCAGTAGGATCTAGGGGTTTTTCTGGGCAGGGCCATAATGACCTCTAGTTCAGGGTTCAGTAGGGTCTAGGGTTGTTTTCTGGACAGGGCCATAATGACCCCCTGGTTCAGGGGAAACAATAGGGGCTGGGTTGTTTCTGGACAGGGCCATAATGACCTCCTAGTTCAGGGGTTCAGTAGGGTCACAGGGGTTGTTTCTGGACAGGGCCATAATGACCTCCAGTTACAGGGGTTCAGTAGGGTCTAGGGGTTGTTTCTGGACAGGGCTATAATGACCTCTAGTGCAGGGGAACAATAGGGTCTAGGGGTTTGTTTCTGGACAGGGCCATAATGACCTCCAAGTTCAGGGTTCAGTAGGGTCTATGGGAACAATAGGGTCTAGGGGTTGTTTCTGGACAGGGCCATAATGACCTCCCCTAGTCTGTGTGAGGAGTTCAGTAGGGTCTAGGGGTTGTTTCTGGACAGGCCATAATGACCTCTAGTTACAGGGGTTCAGTAGGGTCTAGGGTTGTTTCTGGACAGGACCATAATGACCACCTAGTTCAGGGTTCAGTAGGGTCTAGGGTTTGTTTCTGGACAGAGGAGCCATAATGACCCCCCTGGTTCAGGGGTTCAGGGTCTAGGGCTGTTTCTGAACAGGGCCATAATGACCTCCTAGTTCAGGGGTTCAGTAGGTCTAGGTTGTTTCTGGACAGGGCCATAATGACCTCCTAGTTCAGGGGTTCAAGGGTCTAGGGCAATGGGTTTGTTCTGGACAGGGCCATAATGACCTCCTAGTGCAGGGGAACAGTTCTAGGGGTTGTTTCTGGAGGGCCATAATAACAGCCTGGTTCAGTAGGGTTGTTGTTTCTGGACAGGGGCCATAATGACCTCCTAGTTCAGGGGTTCCAGTAGGGTCTAGGGGTTGTTTCTGGACAGGGCCATAATAACCTCCTAGTTCAGGGGTTCAGTAGGGTCTAGGGGTTGTTTCTGGACAGGGCCATAATGACCTCCTAGTTCAGGGAACAGTAGGGTCTAGGGGTTGTTTCTGGACAGGGCCATAATAACCTCCTAGTTCAGTTCAGTAGTCTAGGGGTTGTTTCTGGACAGGGCCATAATGACCTCCTAGTTCAGGGGTTCAGTAGGGTCTATGGGTTGTTTCTGGACAGGGCCATAATGACCTCTAGTTCAGGGAACAGTAGGGTCTAGGGGTTGTTTCTGGACAGGGCCATAATGACCTCTAGTTCAGGAACAATAGGGTCTAGGGGTTGTTTCTGGACAGGGGCCATAATGACCTCCTAGTTCAGGGTTCAGTAGGGTCTAGGGGTTGTTTCTGGACAGGGCCATAATAACAACCTGGTTCAGTAGGGTCTAGGGGTTGTTTCTGGACAGGGCCATAATGACCTCTAGTTCAGGGGTTCAGTAGGGTCTAGGGGTTGTTTCTGGACAGGGCCATAATAACCTCCTAGTTCAGGGGTTCAGTAGGGTCTAGGGGTTGTTTCTGGACAGGGCCATAATGACCTCCTAGTTCAGGGTTCAGTAGGGTCTAGGGGTTGTTTCTGGACAGGGCCATAATGACCTCCCAGTTCAGGGTTCAGTAGGGTCTAGGGGTTGTTTCTGGACAGGGCCATAATAACCTCCTAGTTCAGGGTTCAGTAGGGTCTAGGGGTTGTTTCTGGACAGGGCCATAATGACCTCCCGTTCAGGGGTTCAGTAGGGTCTAGGGGTTGTTTCTGGACAGGGCCATAATGACCTCCTAGTTCAGGGTTCAGTGGGTCTAGGGTTGTTTCTGGACAGGGCCATAATGACCTAAGTTCAGGAGTTCAGTAGGGATCTAGGGGTTGTTTCTGGACAGGGCCATAATAACCTCCTAGTTCAGGGAACAATAGGGTCTGGGGTTGTTTCTGGACAGGGCCATAATGACCTCCTAGTTCAGGGGAACAGTAGGGTCTAGGGGTTGTTTCTGGACAGGGCCATAATGACCTCCTAGTTCAGGGAACAGTAGGGTCTAGGTTGTTTCTGGACAGGGCTATAATGACAACCTGGTTCAGTAGAAGTCTAGGGAGTTGTTTCTGGACAGGGCCATAATGACCTCTAGTTCAGAAGGGGTTCAGTAGGGTCTAGGGGTTGTTTCTGGACAGGGCCATAATAACCTCCTAGTTCAGGGAGTTCAGTAGGGTCTAGGGGTTGTTTCTGGACAGGGCCATACAATGACCTCCTAGTTCAGGGGTTCAGTAGGATCTAGGGGTTGTTTCTGGACAGGGCCATAATAACCTCCCTAGTTATAGGGGTTCAGTAGGGTCTGGGGTTGTTTCTGGACAGGGGCATAATGACCTCTAGTTCAGGGGAACAGTAGGGTCTAGGGGTTGTTTCTGGACAGGGCCATGTTGACCTCCTAGTTCAGGGGAACAGTAGGGTCTGGGGTTGTTTTCCTGGACAGGGCCATAATGACCTCCTGGTTCAGGGAACAGTAGGTCTAGGGTTGTTTCTGGACAGGGCCATAATGACCCCTGGTTCAGTAGGGTCTAGGGGTTGTTTCTGGACAGGGCCATAATAACCTCCCTAGTTCAGGGGAACAATGGGTCTAGGGGTTGTTTCTGGACAGGGCCATGGCACCTCCTGGTTCAGGGGTTCAGTAGGGTCTAGGGGTTGTTTCTGGACAGGGCCATAATGACCCCCTGGTTCAGTAGGGTCTATGGGTTGTTTCTGGACAGGGCCATGGCAACCTCCTAGTTCAGGGGAACAGTAGGGTCTGGGGTTGTTTCTGGACAGGGCCATAAATAACCTCCTAGTTCAGGGAGGTTCAGTAGGGTCTAGGGGTTGTTTCTGGACAGGGCCATAATGACCTCCTAGTTCAGGGGAACAGTAGGGTCTAGGGGTTGTTTCTGGACAGGGCCATAATAACCTCTAGTTCAGGGAGTTCAGTAGGGTCTAGGGTTGTTTCTGGACAGGGCCATAATAACCTCTAGTTCAGAGAACAATAGGGTCTAGGGGTTGTTTCTGGACAGGGCCATAATAACCCTTCTAGTTCAGGGGTCTAGGGTTGTTTCTGGACAGGGCCATAATGACCTCCTAGTACAGGGTTCAGTAGGGTCTAGGGTTGTTTCTGGACAGGGCCATAATAACCTCCTAGTTCAGGGAGTTGAGGGTCTAGGGTTGTTTCTGGACAGGGCCATAATAACCTCCTAGTTCAGGGGAAAAGTAGGGTCTAGGGGTTGTTTCTGGACAGGGCCATAATGACCGCCTGGTTCAGTAGGGTCTAGGGGTTGTTTCTGGGCAGGGCCATAATAACCTCCTAGGTCAGGGGTTCAGTAGGGTCTAGGGGTTGTTTCTGGACAGGGCCATAATGACCTCCTAGTTCAGGGTTCAGTAGGGTCTAGGGGTTGTTTCTGGACAGGGCCATAATAACCTCCTAGTTCAGGGGAGTTCAGTAGGGTCTAGGGGTTGTTTCTGGACAGGGCCATAAGTGACCCCCTGGTTCAGCTGGTTCAGTAGGGTCTAGGGGTTGTTCTGGACAGGGCCATAATAACCACCTGGTTCAGTAGAATCTAGGGTTGTTTCTGGACAGGGCCATAAGACCTCCTAGGTCAGGGGGGTTCAGGTCTGAGGGGTTGTTTCTGGACAGGGCCATAACCTCCTGGTTCAGGGGTTCAGTAGGGTCAGGGTTGTTTCTGGACAGGGCCATAATGACCGCCTGGTTCAGTAGGGTCTAGGGGTTGTTTCTGGACAGGGCCATAATGACCCCCTGGTTCAGTAGGAGTCTAGGGGTTGTTCTGGACAGGGCCATAATGACCTCCTAGTTCAGGGGAACAGTAGGGTCTGGGGTTGTTTCTGGACAGGGCCATAATGACCTCCTAGTTCAGGGGTTCAGTAGGGTCTAGGGGTTGTTTCTGGACAGGGCCATAATGACCTCCTAGTTCAGGGGAACAGTAGGGTCTAGGGGTTGTTTCTGGACAGGGCCATAATGACCTCTAGTTCAGGGGTTCAGTAGGGTGACATAAGTGGGATGTGGGGTGGTCTCCTCACCCCATTGTCACTTTACAGTGTCCCCCTATATTCAGATCCTCTCGTCACCTGTGACTTTGCAGTTGTTCCTTGAGTTCCGGTAGGTAACCAGCTGACTACAGTCCTCTCCCTCCAGCTGCGTAGTAACAGAAACCTCCATTCCTGAAATTCTCGGACCAACAGCAAACGGCTCCACCCGACCCACCTCCTCCTCCCTCGAAGACGCTCTCCTGTCAGAGTCAGATGGTGGAATTTAGAGTCTGCCATTTGGAAGCACAGTGCAGGGATTAGCAGGGAGCAGGGAGGTGGGATTGGGGTCAAAGGGAGGGAGAGTCCGTCTCATTTGCTCGTCTGGAGGAGTGTGGCGTGGCTCCGACTGCCTTAGTATGTCCTGCCTGGTTAGGCTGCGTCTCGCTGCGGCTCAAGTGACTAACTAAACTGAGATGTCATCTGACCTCAACCTCTCAGAGTGGAGCAAGCCGTCTGAGATGGATGACGGAGAGAGATTGGCTGATGGAGAGGGAAGGAGCGGGGCTTTGCGTGAGAACAGGAAGCCGAGGCGTTTAAAATAGTCTGGTGTCTTAGGATGCCGCCACCGAGTGGGCTGGAGACGACTCTCCATGCGAGCGAAGGATGAGGAGGTGGAGGAGAGAGGGAACAAAGGGAAGATAGAAAGAAGAGGAAGAGAGGCTTCTCTCACTCACCCCATTGCTCTTTGGTTTACCCTCCTCCTCTTCCTCTTCCCCCATCCCCTCCTCCTCCTTCTCTTCATCCACCTCCTCCTCTCCCACCTCCTCCCCCATCCTCCTAATCTTAGAGAGGGACAGAAACCACCTCCATTCCTGAGGGGGATGAGGAGAGAGGGATGGAGACCAGGGATTTAGGTTTTCTTCTTCTCCACATGCTTCCTGAGAGAGGATAAGAGAAGGGATGAGAGACCTCTTGGAGGGACCCCAGAGAGAGGGATGATTGAGAGGGAAAGAGAGGGGGCCCCATGAGACTGGTTCCTCCCTGTCTCTCAGTGTGGCGTTGCTGGAGGAGTAGTGGGATGGGGAGAGAGAGGGTTACCAAGGAGATCTAAAGCCTCAGAGGAGCTGGAGATGTTCTGCTTCATGAGAGAGAGGGAAGGAGGGGGATGAGAGAGAGAGGGGATGAGAGAGAGAGGGATAAGAGAGGATGGAAGAGAGATGAGAGAGAGGGATGATGGAGAGGGATGGGATGAGAGAGAGAGGATAAGAGATGGAGAGAGAGGGATGAGAGAGGGGATGGAGAGGGATGGGATGGAGAGGATGGAGAGAGGGATGGAGAGAGGGATGGAGAGAGGATAAGAGAGGAGGGATGAGAGGGATGAGAGGATAAGAGAGAGGGATGGGATGAGAGAGGATGGGATAAGAGAGGGATGGAGGGGGATGGAGAGAGGGATGAGAGAGAGGATAAGAGAGAGGATGAGAGAGGATGATAAGAGAGAGGATGGAGAGGGGGATGGAGAGAGGGAGGGATAAGAGAGAGATGGAGAGAGACAGAGAGGACAGAGGATGAGAGAGAGGGATGAGAGAGAGAGGGATGAGAGAGAGAGTAAGAGAGGGATGGAGAGAGGATGGGATGGAAGAGGATGAGAGAGAGGGAGAGAGAGAGAGAGGGATGAGAGAGAGAGGGATGAGAGAGAGAGGGATGAGAGAGAGAGGGATGAGAGAGAGAGGGATGAGTAGAGAGGGATGGAGACAGATAGATATTACATATAGTCTTCTAAACCACAGCCATGCCCACTGGCAAAACGCCCTCCTTCCACACACACCTTAAAGTCTCCTCCCCTATTGTCCTCGTCCGTCTTGGAACTGCATCATGGCCGCCACGCACTTCTCAATTGAGGCTACGGATCACTTCCTGTTAACAATGATATTACTTCCTGTTAACCACAACACTGTCACTATGGACACCCCTGTCCGACACTTTTGTTAAAAGAAAATAACATTTATGAATCCATAGGAGACTGACATGTACACACACAGATTAATTAAATAATGCTGTCATTGAAAATTGTACACCCAAGGTAGGCTTCTGCCCCTTTAAGAGATAGGACAGGTTGTGGACCCTATGTTGTGATTCAGGCTTCTGCCCTTTAAGGAAGGAAGGTGGACCCTATGTTGTGATTCAGGCTTCTTAAGAGATAGACAGGCCCTGGACCCTATGTTGTGATTCAGGCTTCTGCCCTTAAGAGATAGGACAGGTTGTGGACCCTATGTTGTGATTCAGGCTTCTGCCCTTTAAGAGATAGGACAGGTTGTGGACCCTATGTTGTGATTCAGGCTTCTGCCCTTTTTAAGAGGTGTAGGACAGGTTGTGGACCCTATGTTGTGATTCAGGCTTCTGCCCTTTAAGAGATAGGACAGGTTGTGGACCCTATGTTGTGATTCAGGCTTCTGCCCTTTAAGAGGGTGGACAGGTTGTGGACCCTATGTTGTGATTCAGGCTTCTGCCCCCTTGGAGATGGGACAGGTTGTGGAATCTATGTTGTGATTCAGGCTTCTGCCCTTTAAGAGGAAGGACAGGTTGTGGACCCTATGTTGTGATTCAGGCTTCTGCCCTTTAAGAGGAAGGTTGTGGACAGGTTGTGACCCTATGTTGTGATTCAGGCTTCTGCCCTTTAAGAGATAGGACAGGTTGGACCCTATGTTGTGATTCAGGCTTCTGCCCCTTTAAGAGGGAGGGGTTATGTTGTGATTCAGTCTTTAAGTGGGAGGGGTTATGTCAGTAGTCCAATGGGGAGGGTTATGTCAGTAATAGGAGGTTATGTCAGTGATCCGTGGCAGGGGTTATGTCAGTAGTCTAGTGGGAGGTTATGTCAGTAGTCTAGAGGGAGGTTATGTCAGTAGTCTAGAGGGAGGGTTATGTCAGTAGTCCAATGGGAGGTTATGTCAGTAGTCAATGGGAGGTTATGTCAGTAGTCTAGTGGGAGGGGTTATGTCAGTAGTCTAGTGGGAGGGATTATGTCAGTATTCTAGTGGAGGGGTTATGTCGGTAGTCTAGTGGGAGGGTTATGTCAGTAGTCTAGTGAGTGAGTTATGTCAGTAGTCCAGTGGGAGGTATGTCATTCGTCTGTGGAGGGAAGAATAGTAGTCTAGTGGGAGGTTGTGTCTAGTGGGAGGGGTTATGTCTAGTGGGAGGGGTTATGTCTAGTGGGAGGGGTTATGTCAGTAGTCCAGTGAGGGTTATGTCAGTCGTCTAGTGGGAGGGTTATGTCAGCAGTCCAGTGAGGTTATGTCTCAGTCGTCTAGTGTGAGAGGTTATGTCAGTTGTCTGAGTGAGGGGTTATGTCAGTGAATAGTGGGAGGTTATGTCAGTAGTCTATGGGAGGGGTTATGTCAGCAGTCCAGTGGGAGGGGTTATGTCAGTAGTCTAGTGGGAGTGGAGTTATGTCAGTAGTCTAAGTGGGAGGTTATGTTAGTCCAGTGGGGAGGGGTTATGTCAGTCATCTAGTGGAGGGGTTATGTCAGTAGTCTAGTGGGAGGTTAAATCTAGTGAGTGGGTTATGTGTCTAGTGGGAGGGGTTATGTCTAGTGGGAGGGGTTATGTCAGTAGTCCAGTGGGAGGGGTTATGTCAGTAGTCCAGTGGGAGGGGTTATGTCAGTCGTCTAGTGTGAGGGGTTATGTCAGTTGTCTAGTGGGAGGTTATGTCAGCAGTCCAGTGGGAGGGTTATGTCAAATCATCTAGTGTGAGGGGTTATGTCAGTAGTCTAGTGGGAGGGGTTATGTCTAGTGGGAGGGACCCCAGTTCAGTGGAGGTTATGTCTAGTGGGAGGGGTTATGTCAGTAGTCCAGTGGGAGGGGTTATGTCAGTCGTCTAGTGAGGGTTATGTCAGTAGTCTAGTGAGAGGGGTTAAATCTAGTGGGAGGGGTTGTGTCTAGTGGGAGGGGTTATGTCTAGTGGGAGGGGTTATGTCAGTAGTCCAGTGGGAGGGTTATGTCAGTAGTCCAGTGGGAGGGGTTATGTCAGTGCGTCTGGTGTGAGGGGTTGTGTCAGTTGTCTAGTGGGAGGGGTTATGTCCAGAGTCCAGTGAGGGGTTATGTCAGTCATCTAGTGTGAGGGTTATGTCAGTAGTCTGAGTGGGGGGTTATGTCTAGTGGGAGGGGTTATGTCTAGTGGGAGGGGTTATGTCTAGTGGGAGGTTATGTCAGTAGTCCAGTGGGAGGGGTTATGTCAGTAATCTGTGAGGGGTTAAAATGGTTGTCTAGTGAGGGGTTGCTCTCCCATGGTCTGGTGGTAGGGGTTATGTCAGTAGTCATGGGAGGAGTTATGTCAGTAGTCTAGTGGGAGGTTATGTCTAGAGGGGAGGTTATGTCTAGTGGGAGGGGTTATGTCTAGTGGGAGGGGTTATGTCTGGTGGGAGTGGGTCAGTGGGAGGGTTATGTCTAGTGAGGGGTTATGTCAGTAGTCCAGTGGGAGGGGATGCTCGGTCGTCTAGTGGGAGGGGGTTATGTCAGTTGTCCAGTGGGAGGGGTTATGTCAGTAGTCTGGTGGAAAGGTTATGTCAAAGTCTAGTGAGGTTATGTCAACTAGATCCAGTGGGAGGGGTTATGTCAGTAGTCTAGTGGGAGGGGTTATGTCCAATTGTCCAGTGGGAGGGTTATGTCATTAAAGTCAGTGGGAGTGAGCAGTCATCTAGTGTGAGGTTAGTCTAGTGGTGAGGGGTTATGTCAGTAGTCCAGTGGGAGGGGTTATGTCAGTCATCTAGTGGAGGTTATGTCTAGTGGGGAGGGGTTATGTCTAGTGGGAGGGGTTATGTCAGTAGTCTAGTGGGAGGGGCTAAATCTAGTGAGGGGTTATGTCTAGTGTGGAGGTTATGTCAATGGTTTGTGGAGGGGTTATGTCAGTAGTCCAGTGGGAGGGTTCTCAGTAGTCCAGTGGAGGAAGTTATATAGTCGTCCAGTGTGAGGGTTATGTCAGTTGTCTAGTGGGAGGGGTTATGTCACAGTCCAGTGGGAGGGGTTATGTCAGTAGTCCAGTGGGAGGGGTTATGTCAGTAGTCTAGTGAGGAGTTATGTCAGTAGTCAGTGGGAGGGGTTATGTCAGTTGTCTAGTGGGAGGGGTTATGTCAGTAGTCTAGTGTGAGGGGTTATGTCAGTAGTCTAGTGTGAGTAGGTTAGTAGTCAGGGGAAACAGTGTAGCAGTAGTCTAGTGAGGGGTTATGTCAGTAGTCTAGTGAGGGGTTATGTCCAGTGGTGGGAAACAGTGTAGCAGTAGTCTAGTGAAGGGTTACAAGTCAGGGGAAACGGTTATTGCAGTAGTTCAGTGGGGAGGGGTTATGAGGGGTTATGTCAGTAGTCTAATGAGGGGTTATGTCAGTAGTCTAGTGGGAGGGGTTATGTCAGTAGTCTAATGTGAGGTGTTATGTCAATTTGTCTGGTGTGAGGTTATGTCAGTTGTCTAGTGGGATGGGTTATGTCAGTAGTCTAGTGTGATGTTATGTCAGTAGTCTAGTGTGAGGGGCTATGTCAGTAGTCTAGTGAAGGGTTATGTCAGTAGTCAAGTGGAGGGTTGTCTGTAGTCTAGTGTGAGGGTTATGTCAGTAGTCTAGTGTGGAGGGGTTATGTCAGTGGGAGAGGGGGTTATGTCAGTAGTGTGTGAGGTTATGTCAGAAGTCTAGTGGAGGGGTTATGACAGTAGCTCTAGTGGTAGGTTGTGTCAGTAGTCTAGTGTGAGGGGTTGTGTCAGTAGTCTAGTGGGAGGGGTTATGTCAGGGGAAACAGTGTAGCAGTAGTCTAGTGGAAGGGTTATGTCAGTAGTCTAAGGGAGGGGTTATGTCGTGCGGGGAAACAGTTAGCAGTAGTCCAGTGGGAGGAGGTTACAGTCGTCTGAGTGTGAAACGGTATTGCAGTTGTCTAGTGTGAAGGGTTACGGCTGAGGGGAAACGGTTTGCAGTAGTCTAGTGTGAGGGGTTACAAGTCAGTAGTCAGTGTGAGGGGTTATGTCCATTAGTCTAGTGTGAGGGCAGGTTGTCAGTCGTGGAAGGGATTCTCAGTAGTCTAGTGTGAGGGGTTATGTCAGGTCATCTAGTGTGAGGGTTATGTCAGTAGTCTAGTGGGAGGGGTTATGTCAGTGGGAGGTTAAATCTAGTGGGAGGGGTTATGTCAGTAGTTATGTCTAGTGAGGGGTTATGTCAGTAGTCCAGTGGGAGGGGAGTTGTGTCAGTAGTCCAGTGGGAGGGTTATGTCAGTGGGTCTAGTGTGAGGTTGTGTCAGTTGTCTGAGTGGAGGATTTATGTCAGCAGTCAGTGGAGGGGTTCTGTCAGCAGTCCAGTGGGAGGGGTTATGTCAGTAGTCCAGTGGGAGGGGTTATGTCAGTCGTCTAGTGTGAGGGGTTATGTCAGTTGTCTAGTGGGAGGGGTTATGTCAGCAGTCCAGTGGAAGGGTTATGTCAGTCATCTAGTGTGAGGGGTTATGTCAGTAGTCTAGTGGGAGGGGTTATGTCTAGTGGGAGGGTATGTCTAGTGGAGGGGTTATGTCTAGTGGGAGGGGTTATGTCAGTAGTCCAGTGGGAGGGGTTATGTCAGTCGTCTAGTGTGAGGGGTTATGTCAGTTGTCTAGTGGGAGGGGTTATGTCAGTAGTCTAGTGGTAGGGGTTATGTCAGTAGTCTAGTGGGAGGAGTTATGTCAGTAGTCTAGTGGGAGGGGTTATGTCTAGAGGGAGGGGTTATGTCTAGTGGGAGGGGTTACGTCAGTAGTCTAATGTGAGGGGTTATGTCAGTAGTCTAGTGGGAGGAGTTATGTCAGTAGTCTAGTGGGAGGGGTTATGTCAGTAGTCTAGTGGGAGGGGTTATGTCTAGTGGGAGGGGTTATGTCAGCAGTCCAGTGTGAGGGGTTATATCAGTAGTCTAGTGGGAGGGGTTATGTCTAGTGGGAGGGGTTATGTCAGTAGTCTAGTGGGAGGGGCTATGTCAGTATTCTAGTGGGAGGGGTTATGTCAGTAGTCTAGTGGGAGGGGTTATGTCAGTAGTCTAGTGGGAGGGGCTATGTCAGTATTCTAGTGGGAGGGGTTATGTCAGTAGTCTAGTGGGAGGGGTTAGACAGTAGTCTAGTGGGAGGGGTTGTGTCAGTAGTCTAGTGTGAGGGGTTATGTCAGTAGTCTAGTGGGAGGGGTTATGTCAGTAGTCTAGTGGGAGGAGTTATGTCAGTAGTCTAGTGTGAGGGGTTATGTCAGTAGTCTAGTGTGAGGGGTTATGTCAGTTGTCTAGTGGGAGGGTTATGTCAGTAGTCTAGTGGGAGGGTTATGTCAGTAGTCCAGTGGGAGGGGTTATGTCAGTAGTCTGGTGGGAGGTTCTTCAAGTCTAGTGGGAGGTTGGACAAGTGAGTCTGAGTGGGAGGGGGAGTTGTGTCAGTGATCCCCATTCCTGGGAGAGGTTATGTCTAGTAGTCTGATGGGAGGAGTTATGTGTCTGGTGGGAGGTTATGTCTAGTGGGAGGTTGTCTAGTGGGAGGTTGTGTCTAGTGGAGGTTATGTCCAGTAGTCCAGTGGGAGGGTTGTGTCTGTGCGTCTGGTGGGGTTATGTCAGTTTGTCTGGTGGGAGGGGTTGTGTCAGTTGTCATTGGGAGGTTATGTCGGTAGTCTGGTGGAGGGGGTTCACTGTGAGTCTAGTGGGAGGTTATGTCAATGAGTCTGTTTGGAAGAATTTATTCAGGTCCAATGATGGGAGGGTTATGTCAGTCGTCTAGTGAGGGGTTATGTCCAGTAGTCAGTAGGAGGGTTATGTCAGCAGTCTAGAGGGAGGGGTTATGTCTAGTGGGAGGGGTTATGTCAGTAGTCAGTGGGAGGGTTGTCAGTCGTCTAGTGGGAGGGGTTGTGTCAGTAGTCTAGAGGGAGGGGTTATGTCAGTCGTCTAGTGTGAGGTTATGTCAGTAGTCTAGTGGGAGGGGTTATGTCAGTAGTCTAGTGGAGGGGTTATGTCTAGTGGGGAGGGGTTATGTCTAGTGGGAGGGGTTATGTCTGGTGGGAGGGGTTATGTCTAGTCCAGTGGGAGGGGTTATGTCAGTCATCTGGTGTGAGGGGGTTATGTCAGGGAGGGGTTAAATCTAGTGGGAGGTTATGTCTAGTGTGAGGGGTTATGTCAGTTGTCTAGTGGGAGGGGCTAGTCAGTGGGAGGGTTACATGTCAGTAGTCCAGTGGGAGGGTTATGTCAGTCGTCAGTGTGGTTATGTCAGTTGTCTGGTGGGAGGGGTTATGTCAGTCCAGTGGGAGGGGTTATGTCAGTTGTCTAGTCTAGTGGGAGGGGTTATGTCAGTAGTCTAGTGGGGAGGGGTTATGTCTAGTCAGTGGGAGGTTATGTCAGTAGTGGGGAGGGGTTATGTCAGTAGTGGGGAGGGGTTATGTCTAGTGGGAGGGGTTATGTCTAGTGGGAGTCCAGTGGGAGGGGTTATGTTGGTGATTCAGTGCGTGAGGGGCATGTGTCAGCTGTCTAGTGGGAGGGGTTATGTCAGTTGTCTAGTGGGAGGGGTTATGTCAGTAGTCTAGTGGTAGGGGTTATGTCAGTAGTCTAGTGGAGGAGTTATGTCAGTAGTCTAGTGGGAGGGGTTATGTCTAGTGGGAGGGGTTATGTCAGCAGTCCAGTGAGGGGTTATATCAGTAGTCTGGTGGGAGGGGTTATGTCTAGTGGGAGGGTTATGTCAGTAGTCTAGTGGGAGGGGTTATGTCAGTAGTCTGTGGAGTGGGAGGGGGAGGTTATGCCAGCAGTCTGAGTGGGAGGGTTATGTCAGCAGTCTAGTGGGAGGGGTTATGTCAGTAGTCTAGTGGGAGGGGGTTATGTCTAGTGGGAGGGTTATGTCAGTAGTCTAGTGGGAGGGGTTATGTCAGTAGTCTAGTGGTATGGGTTATGTCAGTAGTCTAGTGGGAGGGGTTATGTCAGCAGTCTAGCGGAGGGGTTGTCAGTAGTCTAGTGGAGGGGTTATGTCCAGGAGGGGTTATGTCTAGTGGGATGGGTTCGTCAGTAGTCTAATGTGAGGGTTATGTCAGTAGTCTAGTGGGAGGGGTGTCAGTAGTCTTAGTGGAAGGGGTTATGTCTAATGTGAGGGGTTATGTCAGGGAAACAGTAGGGAGCTTTGGTGTTCACATTGTCCTGGGTGAACCAGACCGTAATTCTATCGACCCGAACCCCGACCACCTTTGAGATGATTGACTTCCTTTTGGATTGTTCACAATTTCATTTGTAACAAAATTGTCTGAAAGGGACCAAGTGTGAAAACACCCTGAGAGAGAAATACAATAATGCTGGTTCTGTATCAGGCTGTCTGCATGATGCTCCTGAAAAGAAATTATATAGTGGTAAAGCACATTATTTACACACACACACACACACACACACTGACAACACACACACACACACACACACACTGACAACACACACACACACACACACACACACACACAAACTTCAGGCAGGCCGACAGAAGAATCTTGTCTGTCTGACAGACAGACAGACAGACAGACTGACAGACAGACCGTGTTTTTGGGACAGTGACAGACAGACAGACAGACGACAGACAGACAGAGACACACACAGAGACACATACAAACACACAGACACACTTACGCCCCTCACATCAGCAGCATCAGATGGATTCTGGTGTTATATAATTGTGCCCACATTTGGGTTGAAATCACCCCTCTTCCCTACCACGTGAGAGCACTACAGTCCTCTTCTCTGCTTAGTGCACTACAGAGTCCCATGGGCCTGGTCAGTGTATATAGGGAATAAGAGTCCGTTTGGAACTCATTGGACTGAAATCAGGCCAGGTGTGTGCGTGTGCTTTAATTTGAGTGAGCAACATGAGATTATTTAAATGAGTTTTCTTGTGTTTAGAAATGTATTGGCATACATACAGTTGAAGTCAGGATTTACATACACCTTTAGCCAAATACATTTAAACTCACTTTTTCACAATTTCTGACATTTAATCCTAGTAAAAATTCCTGTTTTAGGTCAGTTAGGATCACCACTTTATTTTTAAGAATGAAATGTCAAAATAATAGTAGAGAGAATTATTTATTTAAGCTTTTATTTCTTTCATCACATTCCCAGTGGGTCAGAAGTTTACATACACTCAATTAGTATTTGGTAGCATTGCCGTTAAATTGTTTAACTTGGGTCAAACGTTTCAGGTAGCCTTCCACAAAGCTTCCCACACAAGTTGGGTATATTGGCCCATTCCTCCTGACAGAGCTGGTCTAACTGAGTCAGGTTTGTGGGCCATCTTGCTCAAGACACACTTTTTCAGTTTTGCCCACATTTTCTATATGGATTGAGGTTAGGCTTTGTGATGTGCTCCAATCCATTAACTTTGTTGTCCTTAAGCCATTTTGCCACAACTTTGGAAGTGTGCTTGGGGTCATTGTCCAGTTGGAAGACCCATTTGTGACCAAGCTTTAACTTCCTGACTGATGTCTTGAGATGTTACTTCAATATATCCACATCATTTTTCTCCCACATGACGCCATCTATTTTTGTGACGTACACCAGCCTCTGCAGTAATGCACCCCCCACAACATGATGCTGCCTCCCCACGTGCTTCAAGGTTGGGATGGTGTTCTTCGGCGTAAGCCTCCTCCCCCTTTTCCTCCAAACATAACGATGGTCATTATGGCAAAACATTTCAATTTTTGTTTCAACAAACCAGAGGACATTTCTCCAAAAGTACGATCTTTGTCCCCATGTGCAGTTGCAACCTGTGTCTGGCTTTTTTATGGCGGTTTTGGAGCAGTGGCTTTTCCTTGCTGAGCGGCCTTTCAGGTTATGTCGATATAGGACTCGTTTGACTGTGGATATAGATACTTTTGTACCTGTTTCCTCCAGCATCTTCACAAGGTCCTTTGCTGTTGTTCTGGGATTGATTTGCATTTTCACACAAAGAGACATTGGTAGGTGTGAGTCAGAAGTGGAGCGGGGTCTACGTCCCGAGCCAGAACAGCCACCTCGGAGTTATGCCCACCAGACCCTCCCATATAGGCTTAGGTGTGCGCGGGCCGGAGTCCGCACCTTTGGGAGGGAGGGGGATACTGCCACGCCCTGACCTTCATTAGGCTACTTGCTTTTGAGGGTTGAATTGCTATTGATAGACATACAGCTCTGTGTTATTTGATGGGTGTACTGACAATGACCAATGTAGCCGATTGGTTGTGCTCTGAGTGTGAGCCGTGGCGTGTTGCTCCTGTTGTCCAGGCTGTCTCTCTGATGGGGCTGAAATTGACAGAGCATCCAACTTTATCCTTTTAAGTTGACTGTCTGTAGCCTGTCCATGGTTCTGAATCGATAGTTGTTGACTGTCCAGCCTGTCCATGGTTCTGAATCCATAGTTGTATTGACTGGTTGCAGCTCTTCAGTCGATGGTTCTGAATCGAGAGTTACAGTGTGTGGCTAGCAGAGTACGGCTACCAGTGTACTGCTACCAGTGTATGGCTACCAGTGTACGGCTACCAGTGTACTGCTACCAGTGTATGGCTACCAGTGCACGGCTACCAGAGTACTGCTACCAGTGTATGGCTACCAGAGTACGGCTACTCAGTGTATGGCTGCCAGAGTACGGCCCCAGTATGCATGGCTACCAAATCTACGGCTCCCAGTGTATGGCTACAGAGTACGGCTACCAGAGTACGGCTCCCAGAGTATGGCTCCCAGTGTATGGCTACCCAGTGTACGGGGTACCAGAGCAATCGGCTCCCAGAGTATGGCTACCAGTGTATAGCTACCAGTGTATGGCTACATTTTCAGAACAGTAGTAGGACCTATCTACCTTGTATTATTAGGGCTCTAAAGCGATTGGTTGTGGCATCCTCTGTGTGTGTGTGTGTGTGTGTGTGTGTGTATGTGTGTGTGTGTGTGTGTTGCATGCATACATTTATGTGTTTGTGTTTGTATCTTCTTACGGGGAACTAGTAGGTCGTGGTGTTTGTCTGTGTTGTCAGCAGGGGCGCTCCTCTCCTACAGAGTCGATGGTGAACCCACAGACAGAGGTACCACACTGACTTAGGACTGGGAACGATGTTGAAGGGAGGGGGCAGAGTACCACCCTCGTCAAAATAACTCATCCATAACTTGGTCCGGGCAAACTTCCACTCTATATCTGCATGGTCCTGGAGGAGAGAGAGAGGGGATGAGGGGAGAAGTAGGAGAGAGAGAGGGGGATGAGGGGTGAAGTAGGAGAGAGAGAGGAGGATGAGGAGAGAAGTAGAGAGAGAGAGGGGATGAGGGAGAAGTAGGAGAGAGAGAGGGGATGAGGGAGAAGTAGGGAGAGAGAGGGATGAGGAGAAGTGGGAGAGAGAGAGGATGAGGGAGAGAGAGAGAGGGGATGAGGGGAGAATAGGGAGAGGAGAGGAGAGAGGAGGGGGATGAGGGAGAAGTGGGAGAGAGAGGGATGAGGAGAAGTGGGAGGAGAGAGAGAGGGGGATGGGGAGAAGTGGAGAGAGATGAGGAGATGTGGGAGAGAGAGGGGATGAGGGGAGAAGTAGGAGAGAGAGGGGGATGAGGGGAGAAGTGGGAGAGAGGGGATGAGGGAGAAGGGGAGAGAGGATGAGGAGAGAGAGGGGATGAGGGGAGAAGTAGGAGGAGAGAGAGGGGATGAGGGGAGAGAGGGATGAGAGAAGTGGGAGAGAGGATGAGGGAGGAGTGGAGAGAGGGGATGAGGGAGAGTGGGAGAGAGAGAGGGGGATGAGGGGGAGAAGTAGGAGAGAGGGATGAGGGGGAGGAGAGAGAGGAGGGATGAGGGAGAAGTGGGAGAGAGAGGGGATGAGGAGGAATGGGAGAGAGAGAAGGGGATGAGGAGAAGTGGGAGAAGGGAGATGAGGGAGAGAGGGGATGAGGAGAAGTAGGAGAAGAGGGATGAGGAGAGAGAGGGGATGGGGGAGAAGTGGGAGAGAGAGGGATGAGGGAAGTGGGAGAGAGGGGATGAGGAGAAGTAGGAGAGAGATAGGGGAGATGTGGGAGAGAGAGAGGGATGAGGGGAGAAGTAGGAGAGAAGAGGGGAGATGTGGGAGAGAGAGAGAGAGGGATGAGGGGAAGTGGAGAGAGAGGGGGATGAGGGGAGAAGTAGGAGAGAGAGGGGATGAGGGGAGAAGTAGGAGAGAGAGAGGGGGATGAGGGGAGAAGTAGGAGAGAGAGGGGGATGAGGGAGGAGAAGTGGAAGGAGGGATGAGGGGGAGAAGTAGGAGAAGAGGGGGATGAGGGAAGTGGGAGAGAGAGGGGGTGAGGGAGAATGTGAGAGAAGAGGAGATGAGGGGGAGAAGTGGGAGAGAGATAGGGGAGATGTTGGAGAGAAGAGGGGATAGAGGAGAAGTAGGAGAGAGAGAGGGGGTGAGGGGAGATGTGGGAGAGGAGGGATGGGGAGAAGTAGGAGAGAGAAGAGGGGATGAGGGAGAAGTAGGAGGAGAGAGGGGATGAGGGAGAAGTAGGAGAAGGAGTGTGAGGGAGATGTGGGAGAGAGAGAGGGGGATGAGGGAGAAGTAGGAGAGAGAGAGGGGATGAGGGGGAGAAGTAGAGGGAGAGAGGGAGATGAGGAGGAAGTAGGAGAGAGAGAGGGATGAGGGAGAAGGTAGGGAGAGAGATAGGGGTTGATGTGGGAGATAGAAGAGAGGGGATGAGGGGAGAAGTAGGAGAGAGAGAGGATAGAGGAGAGATGAGGGAGAGAGAGAGGGATGAGGGGAGGAGAGAGAGAGGGAGATGAAGGGGATGAGGGGAGAGAGGGGGGGATGAGGGGAGAAGTGGGAGAGAGGGAGGAGAATAAATTATTTGGTCAATCAGTCAATCAATGGCTTTAGTTTGTACAGGATGCTTTGATACTGAGATAATACAATAGAACTCATCAGCACTGAGACAATACAATGGAACTCACTGAGATAATACAATGGAACTCACTGAGATAATACAATGGAACTCACTGAGATAATACAATGGAACTCATGCAATGGAACTCACTGAGATGTGCAATGGAACTCACTGAGATAATACAATGGAACTCACTGAGATAATACAATGGAACTCACTGAGATAATACAATGAAACTCACTGAGATAATACAATGGAACTCACTGAGATAATACAATGGAACCCTGAGATAACACAATGGAGAGATAATACAATGGAACTCACTGAGATAATACAATGGAACTCATCAGCACTGAGACAATCAATGGAACTCACTGAGACAATACAATGGAACTCTGAGATAATACAATGGAACTCATCAGCACTGAGACAATATAATGGAACTCACTGAGATAATACTGAGATAATATAATGAACTGCTGAGATAATACAATGGAACTCATCAGCACTGAGAGATAATACAATGGAACTCATCAGCACTGAGATAATACAATGGAACTCATCAGCACTGAGATAATACAATGGAACTCATCAGCACTGAGATACTACAATGGAACTCATCAGCGCTGAGATAATACAATGGAACTCATCAGTGCTGAGATAATACAATGGAACTTATCAGCACTGAGATAAACTAATGAAACTTCAATGGAGAGTATTAGATGTTTAATAGCAGCACTACTCCACAGCTATGAGTTGATAGTTGTTCCTGATGGCTATTAATCAGTCAGTCAATCAATCAATCAATATATATATTAACGGTAGTACTACTCACAGCGATGAGTTGGTAGGAGTTGTTCATCATGGCGATCCAACATGTTGAGCAGAACCACCAGAGAGATGACGTTGTAGGTTCCGAACATGGTGGCCCCCACAAACTCAGTGAACTCATGACGAGCTTTAACGTTAGTCACGTACAGGTTTAACAGGCCAAAGACGGACCAGAACAGAGACTGGAGAGTCTCAAATAGCCTGGAGAACGAGAGAGAGAGAGGAGAGAGAGAGAGGGAGGAGAGAAAGAGAGAGAGAGGAGAGAGAAAGAGAGAAAGAGAGAAAGAGAGAGAGAGAGAGAGAGAGAGAGAGGGAGGAGAGAGAAGAGCAGAGAGGAGGGAGAGAAAGAGAGAGAGAGAGAGGAGGAGAGGAGAGAGAGAGGGAGGGAGAGAGAGAGAGAGAGAGAGGGAGAGAGAGAAAGAGTTAGAGGGAGAGAGAGAAGAGAGATGAGAGACTGATCAGGCCAAAAATAGACAAGGCCACCTGGAGAGGAGAGAGAGAGAGAGATGAGGGAGAAAGCATATATATATATATATATATATATATATATATATATATATATATATATACAGTATATATACAGCACACATACCCACATATATATAAATATACATACATACATGTGACACACACACATATATATATCATATATATATACAGGTGGGGAGAACAAGGGTATGCAAGTGAGATTACTGAAAAATCATGGACAAATTGTGATTTTCTCTGGATTTTTGGTTTTAGATTCTGTGTCTCTCACAGTTGAAGTGTACCTATGATAAAAGTTACGAGACCTCTACATGCTTTGTAAGTAGGAAAACCTGCAAAATCAGCAGTGTATCAAATACTGGCTCTCCCCACTGGCACATGTATTGTGTAAACACAAAGTCCTATGAGTGTCATCTGACGAAAGATCATCAAGGGATTCTACGGATTCATTTGCATTCTCTTTGTGACTCCTCTCTTTGGCTGGAAAAATGGCTGTGTTTTTCTGGTGTGACTCTGGCTCTGACCCAACATAATTGTTTGGTCAGTCATGTTCATCACTGCCTGCTGATGACCTGGTGCTTCTGTCACCAGCCAAGGAGGGGCCTACAAGCCGCAGCACCTAGATCTTCTGCAACGGGATTATGTCAGACCTGGGCCCTGACAGACCTGGGCCCTGACAGACCTGGGCACCTGGACAGACCTGGGCCCTGACAGACCTGGGCCCTGACAGTAAATGTC
>NW_027038180.1:0-26927 GCF_034236695.1 Oncorhynchus nerka | reverse complement strand
GAAGGGAAGCTGATCCTAGATCTGTAGGGAAGGGAATCTGATCCTAGATCTGTAAGGGGAAGCTGATCCTAGATCTGAAGGGGAAGCTGATCCTAGATCTGAAGGGAAGCTGATCCTAGATCTGAAGGGGAAGCTGATCCTAGATCTGAAGGGAAGGGAAGCTGATCCTAGATCTGTAGGGAAGCTGATCCTGATCTGTAGGGGAAGGGAAGCTGATCCTAGATCTGTAGGGGAAGCTGATCCTAGATCTGAAGGGGAAGGGAAGCTGATCCTAGATCTGTAGGGAAGCTGATCCTAGATCTGAAGGGAAGCTGATCCTAGATCTGTAGGGGAAGGGAATCTGATCCTAGATCTGAAGGGGAAGCTGATCCTAGATCTGAAGGGGAAGCTGATCCTAGATCTGAAGGGAAGCTGATCCTAGATCTGAAGGGAAGCTGATCCTAGATCTGTAGGGGAAGGGGAATCTGATCCTAGATCTGTAGGGGAAGCTGATCCTAGAGCTGAAGGGGAAGCTGATCCTAGATCTGAAGGGGAAGCTGATCCTAGATCTGAAGGGGAAGCTGATCCTAGATCTGTAGGGGAAGGGGAAGCTGATCCTAGATCTGTAGGGGAAGCTGATCCTAGATCTGAAGGGGAAGCTGATCCTAGATCTGAAGGGGAAGCTGATCCTAGATCTGTAGGGGAAGCTGATCCTAGATCTGTAGGGGAAGCTGATCCTAGATCTGTAGGGGAAGGGGAAGCTGATCCTAGATCTGAAGGGGAAGCTGATCCTAGATCTGTAGGGGAAGGGGAAGCTGATCCTAGATCTGAAGGGGAAGCTGATCCTAGATCTGTAGGGGAAGGGGAAGCTGATCCTAGATCTGAAGGGGAAGCTGATCCTAGATCTGAAGGGGAAGGGGAAGCTGATCCTAGATCTGAAGGGGAAGCTGATCCTAGATCTGAAGGGGAAGCTGATCCTAGATCTGAAGGGGAAGCTGATCTGTAACCATCCTACTGTCCTGACCATCCTACTGTAATGACCATCCTACTGTCCTGTCCATCCTACTGTCCTGACCATCCTACTGTCCTGCTACTGTCCTGTCCATCCTACTGTCCTGTCCATCCTACTGTCCTGTTCATCCTACTGTCCTGACCATCCTACTGTCCTGACCATCCTACTGTCCTGCTACTGTCCTGACCATCCTACTGTCCTGATCATCCTACTGTCCTGACCATCCTACTGTAATGACCATCCTACTCTCCTGACCATCCTACTGTCCTGACCATCCTACTGTCCTGACCATCCTACTGTCCTGACCATCCTACTGTAATGACCATCCTACTGTCCTGACCATCCTACTGTCCTAACCATCCTGCTGTCCTGACCATCCTACTGTCCTGCTACTGTCCTGACCATCCTACTGTCCTGACCATCCTACTGTCCTGACCATCCTACTGTCCTGACCATCCTGCTGTCCTGCTACTGTCCTGACCATCCTACTGTCCTGCTACTGTCCTGACCATCCTACTGTCCTGACCATCCTACTGTCCTGTCCATCCTACTGTCCTGCTACTGTCCTGACCATCCTACTGTCCTAACCATCCTACTGTCCTGACCATCCTACTGTCCTGACCATCCTACTGTCCTGCTACTGTCCTGACCATCCTACTGTCCTGACCATCCTACTGTAATGACCATCCTACTGTCCTGCTACTGTCCTGACTATCCTACTGTCCTGCTACTGTCCTGTCCATCCTACTGTCCTGACCATCCTACTGTCTGACCATCCTACTGTCCTGACCATCCTACTGTCCTGACCATCCTACTGTCCTGACTGTCCTGACCATCCTACTGCCCTGACCATCCTACTGTCCTGCCACTGTCCCACCATCCTACTGTCCTGACCATCCTACCCTGACCATCCTACTGTCCTGACCATCCCCTACTGCCCTGACCATCCTACTGTCCTGACCATCCCTGTCCTGCCCTGACCATCCTACTGTCCTGACCACCATCCTACTGTCCTGACCATCCTACTGTCCTGTCCACCTGTCCTGACGCCATCCTACTGTCCTGACCATCCTACTGTCCTGACCATCCTACTGTCTCAGACCATCCTACTGTCCTGACCATCCTACTGTCCCGACCATCCTACTGTCCTGACCATCCTACTGTCCTGCTGTCCTGACCATCCTACTGCCCTGACCATCCTGCTGTCCTGCTACTGTCCTGACCATCCTACTGTCCTGACCATCCTACTGTCCTGCTACTGTCCTGACCATCCTACTGCCCTGACCATCCTACTGTCCTGCTACTGTCCTGACCATCCTACTGTCCTGACCATCCTACTGTTCTTCTTCTTGTTTTAAATATGTTTTGTTGTAGACTTCTGCTTCGTGTTCTTCATCATCATCATCGTCTTCTTTTGTGTTTTCTTTCAGGCGTGGCCCGATGGATCCTTCTGAGGGGTACCCAATACAGCAGACAGGCTGGGTTGGTCACTACCCTGGCCCCCAACCAGCCTACCCCAATCCCAACTACCCCCCCAGAGTAGACCCCAACTACCCCCACAGGGTTGACCCCAACTACCCCCCTAGGGTTGACCCCAGCTACCCCCCAAGGGTTGACTCCAACTACCCCCCCAGAGAGAACCCCAACTACCCCCCAAGGGGTGACCCCCGCCAGGCCGAACCAGGGTACTACCACCCTCCTCCTCTACGCCAGGACGTCCCCCCGTCCCCCACTCTGCCCTCCGAGCCCCGTTATGACACCATGAACCGTGGGGGAGGAGGAGGAGGAGGAGGAGGAGGGGTATCGCCAGGCCAGCCCAGAGAGTGTTCGCCACGGGTGGGGAGGGACCGGCCCGTCACATTGATCCACGCCAGAAGAACCCCCATGACTGCTGCTGTGTAGAGCCCGACTGGGATCAGTGGCTGTATGGAGTTCTGACCTAGGATCAGGTCACCCCCCCCCACCCTCTCCTTTCATGTAGTCTCAATCATTTTGATCAAAAGCGATGTGAGTGTTTTGATTGATACAGGCCCTTGGTCTGGTCCAGTAACTATAACGACAGTATCTGTCTGTCTAACTTTCTGCAACAGCCAATCAGACAGGGTTGTGACCACTATGGCTAGCTGGCGAACAACCACGTGTTTTATACACTATAGTGGCAGTCCATATTGTCTTATTAATTACTGGACGGTACATGATCAAAGTAATCTGCCCCTCGGAACATTCTGTACACACACACACACACACACACACACACACACACACACACACACACACACACACACACACACAGGAAGGAGCAGCGAGCATTCTGGGAATTCCAACCACTACACTACATGTTGTATCAGCTTTTATATTGCGTTGTTTTATCCTGATAATGCAGTTCCATAATGTCATCATCTTTCTCTGTTTTATCCTGATAATGCAGATCCATACTGTCATTATCTTTCTCTGTTTTATCCTGATAATGCAGTTCCATAATGTCATTATCTTTCTCTGTTTTGACCTGATAATGCAGTTCCATAATGTCATTATCTTTCTCTGTTTTGACCTGATAATGCAGTTCCATAATGTCATTATCTTTCTCTGTTTTGACCTGATAATGCAGTTCCATAATGTCATTATCTTTCTCTGTTTTGACCTGATAATGCAGTTCCATAATGTCATTATCTTTTTCTGTTTTATCCTGATAATGCAGATCCATACTGTCATTATCTTTCTCTGTTTTATCCTGATAATGCAGTTCCATAATGTCATTATCTTTCTCTGTTTTGACCTGATAATGCAGTTCCATAATGTCATTATCTTTCTCTGTTTTGACCTGATAATGCAGAATCCATGCTGTCATTATCGTTCTCTGTTTTGACCTGATCATGCAGATCCATAATGTCCTTAGCTTCCACTGCATGCTTCCACTGTACGGCTACTTCCCAAATGGTATCCTCTTCTCTATATATAGAGCACTACTTTGAGCCTTTGTGGGCCTGTAAATTAGGTCAAACATTGTGCACTATATATATATAGGGGATTAGATGCCATTTGAGACGGAACCAATCATTCACCACGTATTTACTTTAGACTAATGAAGGATATTTTAGCTCTATAAGTCGTTAATGTCTGATTATTATCATTAGGTAGAGAAGGCAGTAATCATAATATGATATTTCATTATTTTACTGAAACATACAGTAGGATATGAAATTATCTCTGTCTTTGTCCAGACAGGAGAGAGATGTGGTTATGGGAAGAGGAGATAATTGGAAGGAGAGAGGATAAGATGGGGAGGACAGGAGAGGAGAGGAGAAGATGGGGGAGGACAGGAGAGGAGAGGAGAAGATGGGGGAGGACAGGAGAGGAGAGGAGAAGATGGGGGAGGACAGGAGAGGAGAGAGAAGATGGGGGAGGACAGGAGAGGAGAGGAGAAGATGGGGAGGTCTGAGGTCTTGCAGGAAGGCAGGCAGGAGAAGAAAGGAGGCCAAGACCTCACCCTGTTGGGGGTTTTCCTCTCTCTCTCTCTCTCTGTGGCTCTCTGTGTCTCTCTCTGTCTCTCTCTCTCTCTCTCTCTCTCTCTCTCTTGTCTCTCTCTGTCTCTCTCTGTCTATCTGTCTCTCTCTCCCTCTCTCTGTCTCTCTCTCTCTCCCTGTCTCTTTCCTCTCTCTCTGTCTCTCTCTGTCTCTCTGTCTCTGTTCTCTCTCTCTCTCTGTCTCTCTCTCTGTCTCTCTCTCTCTTGTCTCTCTGTCTCTCTCTCTTTCTCTCGATCTCACTTGTCTCCCCTCTCTCTCGCTGTCTCTCTCTCCCTGTCTCTCTCTCTGTCTCTTTCTCCCCCTCTCTCACACTCTCTCTCCCTCTCTCTCCCCTCTCTCTCTCTCTCTCCCTGTCTCTCTCTGTCTCTCTCTCCCTGTCTCTCTCTGTCTCTTTCCCCCTCTCTCTCACACTGTCTCGCTCCCCCTCTCTCTCCTGTCTCTCTCTCATCTCATCACTCTTCCATGGATTAGCATGGAGAGAGAAAGAGAGACCACGGTATCTGAAAGGCCTGGTTTGTGGTTTGATTGTGATGTGAACATTATGCCTGCGCTTAAACATGTTTTAGGATCTTAGATGGTTTTAATGTAGTTATTTTAATGTTAGTTAGACAGAGTTCCAATGTAAAAGGTACTGTTGGTACTCACAGAAGGCCAAGATCTGAGTGAATCAACAATAACTGTATTCCTGAATAAAACACGACACAAAAATCAAATAAATTGAATGTCACGTATCATTAATAAGCATACCATTTTATGCATGTTTTATAACATATTTTGCATTAAATAATCATGTTTAAAACACAGAAGTTGAAAGTGTCATTACTCACTATAGGCTCTGGTCTAAAGTAGTGCACTATATAGGGCTCTGGTCTAAAGTAGTGCACTATATAGGCTTCTGGTCTAAAGTAGTGCACTATATAGGGCTCTGGTCTAAAGTAGTGCACTATATAGGGCTCTGGTCTAAAGTAGTGCACTATATAGGCTCTGTCTAAAGTAGTGCACTATATAGGGCTCTGGTCTTAAAGTAGTGCACTATATAGGGCTCTGTTCAAAGTAGTGCACTATTAGGCTCTGGTCTAAAGTAGTGCACACTATATAGGGCTCTGTTGTGTAGTGCACTATATAGGGCCTGGTCTAAAGTAGTGCACTATATAGGGCTCTGGTCTAAAGTAGTGCACTATATAGGGCTCTGGTTCTAAAGTAGTGCACTATATAGGGCTCTGGTCTAAAGTAGTGCACTATATAGGGCTCTGGTCTAAAGTAGTGCACTATATAGGGCTCTGGTCTCAAAGTAGTGCACTATAGGACTCTGGTCTAAAGTAGTGCACTATATAGGGCTCTGGTCTAAAGTAGTGCACTATATAGGGCTCTGGTCTAAAGTAGTGCACTATATAGGGCTCTGGTCTAAAGTAGTGCACTATATAGGGCTCTGGTCTAAAGTAGTGCACTATATAGGGCTCTGGTCTAAAGTAGTGCACTATATAGGGAATAGGGTTCTGGTCTATAGTAGTGCACTATATAGGGAATAGGGTTCTGGTCTATAGTAGTGCACTATATAGGGAATAGGCTTCTGGTCTATAGTAGTGCACTATATAGGGAATAGGGCTCTGTTCTATAGTAGTGCACTATATAGGGAATAGGCTTCTGGTCTATAGTAGTGCACTATATAGGGAATAGGGCTCTGGTCTAAAGTAGTGCACTATATAGGGAATAGGGCTCTGGTCTATAGTAGTGCACTATATAGGGAATAGGGTTCTGGTCTATAGTAGTGCACTATATAGGGTATAGGGTCTATAGTAGTGCACTATATAGGGAATAGGGTCTATAGTAGTGCACTATATAGGGAATAGGGTCTATAGTAGTGCACTATATAGGGAATAGGGTCTATAGTAGTGCACTATATAGGGAATAGGGTCTATAGTAGTGCACTATATAGGGAATAGGGTCTATAGTAGTGCACTATATAGGGAATAGGGTCTATAGTAGTGCACTATATAGGGAATAGGGTCTATAGTAGTGCACTATATAGGAATAGGGTCTATAGTAGTGCACTATATAGGGAATAGGGTTCTGGTCTATAGTAGTGCACTATATAGGGTATAGGGTCTATAGTAGTGCACTATATAGGGAATAGGGTCTATAGTAGTGCACTATATAGGGAATAGGGTCTATAGTAGTGCACTATATAGGGAATAGGGTCTATAGTAGTGCACTATATAGGGAATAGGGTCTATAGTAGTGCACTATATAGGGAATAGGGTCTATAGTAGTGCACTATATAGGGAATAGGGTCTATAGTAGTGCACTATATAGGGAATAGGGTTCTGGTCTATAGTAGTGCACTATATAGGGTATAGGGTCTATAGTAGTGCACTATATAGGGAATAGGGTCTATAGTAGTGCACTATATAGGGAATAGGGTCTATAGTAGTGCACTATATAGGGAATAGGGTCTATAGTAGTGCACTATATAGGGAATAGGGTCTATAGTAGTGCACTATATAGGGAATAGGGTCTATAGTAGTGCACTATATAGGGAATAGGGTCTATAGTAGTGCACTATATAGGGAATAGGGTCTATAGTAGTGCACTATATAGGGAATAGGTCTATAGTAGTGCACTATATAGGGTATAGGGTCTATAGTAGTGCACTATATAGGAATAGGGTCTATAGTAGTGCACTATATAGGGAATAGGGTCTATAGTAGTGCACTATATAGGGAATAGGGTCTATAGTAGTGCACTATATAGGGAATAGGGTCTATAGTAGTGCACTATATAGGGAATAGGGCTCTGGTCTAAAGTAGTGCACTATATAGGGAATAGGGTCTATAGTAGTGCACTATATAGGGTATAGGGTCTATAGTAGTGCACTATATAGGGAATAGGGTCTATAGTAGTGCACTATATAGGGAATAGGGTCTATAGTAGTGCACTATATAGGGTATAGGGTCTATAGTAGTGCACTATATAGGGAATAGGGTCTATAGTAGTGCACTATATAGGGTATAGGGCTCTGGTCTAAAGTAGTGCACTATATAGGGAATAGGGTCTATAGTAGTGCACTATATAGGGAATAGGGTCTATAGTAGTGCACTATATAGGGAATAGGGTCTATAGTAGTGCACTATATAGGGAATAGGGTCTATAGTAGTGCACTATATAGGAATAGGGTCTATAGTAGTGCACTATATAGGGAATAGGGTCTATAGTAGTGCACTATATAGGGAATATGGTCTATAGTAGTGCAACTATATAGGAATAGGGTCTATAGTAGTGCACTATATAGGGTATAGGGTCTATAGTAGTGCACTATATAGGAATAGGTCTATAGTAGTGCACTATATAGGGAATAGGGTCTATAGTAGTACACTATATAGGGAATAGGGTCTATAGTAGTGCACTATATAGGGAATAGGGTCTATAGTAGTGCACTATATAGGGAATAGGGCTCTGGTCTAAAGTAGTGCACTATATAGGGAATAGGGTCTATAGTAGTGCACTATATAGGGTATAGGGTCTATAGTAGTGCACTATATAGGGAATAGGGTCTATAGTAGTGCACTATATAGGGAATAGGGTCTATAGTAGTGCACTATATAGGGTATAGGGTCTATAGTAGTGCACTATATAGGGAATAGGGTCTATAGTAGTGCACTATATAGGGTATAGGGCTCTGGTCTAAAGTAGTGCACTATATAGAATAGGGTCTATAGTAGTACCATATAGGGGAATAGGCCTATAGTAGTGCACTATATAGGGAATAGGGTCTATAGTAGTGCACTATATAGGGAATAGGGTGCCCTTTGGAACGTATACATTATGTTATTATGTGGATGTTCTGTGACATGAGGTCTACCATCTTTCTGGGTTAATTAAATGTTGATGATTAAAATAAAATTAAAGTCATCTCCAACATGATTACATTAACATGTTCAACTGAATTAAATCCAATAAAACCCCCAAGATAAATGGTATCTTTAAAATAACAGATAGTAGTGCCAAATTAATGTTGAAGTCATTATCAATTAGGAGGTGGGGATATTTGATTACAGACTCATTTGGATAAATGTTGGCTGGGGTGGAGGGGAGACCGGGAGGGGACTGGGGTAGGGAGGAGACCGGGAGGGGACTGGGGAGGAGGAGAGGGAGGGGACTGGGGAGGAGGAGAGGAGGGGACTGGGGAGGAGGAGAGGGAGGGGACTGGGGAGGAGGAGAGGAGAGGGACTGGGGTAGGGGAGGAGACCGGGAGGGGACTGGGGAGGAGGGGAGACCGGGAGGGGACTGGGGAGGAGGGGAGACCGGGAGGGGACTGGGGTAGGGAGAGACCGGGAGGGGACTGGGGAGGAGGGGAGACCGGAGGGGACTGGGGTAGGAGGAGACCCGGGAGGGACTGGGGGTGGAGGAGACCGGGAGGACTGGGGTGGAGGGGAGACCGGGAGGGGACTGGGGTGGAGGGGAGACCGGGAGGAGACTGGGGAGGAGGGGACAGGAGGGACTGGGGAGGAGGAGAGGGGAGGGGACTGGGGGAGGAGGAGAGGGGAGGGACTGGGGAGGAGGAGAGGAGGGGACTGGGGTGGGGAGGAGAGGAGGGGACTGGGGTGGGAGGAGAGGGAGGGACTGGGGAGGAGGAGAGGGAGGGGTCTGGGGGTGGAGGGGAGACCGGAGGAACTAGGAGGAGGGGAGACTGGGAGGAACTAGGAGGAGGAGACTGGGGAGGAGGAGACCGGGAGGGACTGGGGAGGAGGGGAGACTGGGAGGGGACTGGGTAGTGGAGGAGACCGGGTGGGGACTGGGAGGAGGGGAGACCGGGAGGGGTCTGGGGTGGAGGGGAGACCGGGAGGGAACTGGGGAGGAGGGGAGACTGGGGAGGAGGGGAGACCGGGAGGGGACTGGGGAGGAGGGGAGACTGGGAGGAGGGAGACCGGGAGGGGACTGGGGTGGGGAGGAGAGGGGAGGGGACTGGGGGTGGAGGGGAGACCGGGAGGGGACTGGGGTGAGGAGACCGGGAGGACTGGGGTGGAGGGGAGACCGGGAGGACTGGGGTGGAGGAGACCGGGAGGGGACTGGGGTGGGGAGGAGAGGGAGGACTGGGGAGGGGGAGACCGGAGGGGATTGGGGTGGAGGGGAGACCGGGAGGACTGGGGTGGGGGGGGAGGAGAGGGGAGGGGACTGGGGTGGAGGGAGACCGAGGGGACTGGGGTGGAGGGGAGACCGGGAGGGACTGGGGTGGAGGGGAGACCGGGAGGGGACTGGGGGGAGGGGAGACCGGGGAGGGACTGGGGTGGGAGGAGAGGAGGACTGGGGTGAGGGGAGACCGGGGGGACTGGGGGTGGAGGGGAGACCGGAGGGGACTGGGGTGGAGGAGACCGGGAGGGACTGGGAGGAGGGGAGACCGGGAGGGACTGGGGTAGGGAGGAGACCGGGAGGGGACTGGGGAGGAGGGGAGACTGGGAGGGACTGGGGTAGGAGGACCGGGAGGGGACTGGGGAGGAGGAGAGGGGAGGGACTGGGGTAGGGAGGAGACCGGGAGGGGACTGAGGAGGAGGGGAGACCGGGAGGGGACTGGGGAGGAGGGGAGACCGGGAGGGGACTGGGGTAGGGAGGAGACCCCTGGAGGGGACTGGGGAGGAGGGGAGACCGGGAGGGGACTGGGGTAGGAGGTGAGACCGGGAGGGACTGGGAGGAGGAGACTGGGAGGGGACTGGGGTAGGGAGGAGACCGGGAGGGACTGGGGAGGAGGGGAGACCGGGAGGGGACTGGGGGGGGAGGAGAGGAGGACTGGTGAGGGAGACCCGGGAGGGGACTGGGGTGGAGGGGAGACCGGAGGGGACTGGGTGGAGGGAGACCGGGAGGAGACTGGGAGGAGGGGAGACCGGGAGGGGACTGGGGAGGAGGAGAGGGAGGGGACTGGGGAGGAGGAGAGGGGAGGGGACTGGGGAGGAGGAGAGAGGGAGGGGACTGGGGTGGGGAGAGGGGAGGGGACTGGGAGGAGGAGAGGGGAGGGACTGGGGAGGAGGAGAGGGAGGGACTAGGGTGGAGGGGAGACCGGGAGGGGACTGGGGGTGGAGGAGACCGGGAGGGGACTGGGGTGGAGGGAGACCGGGAGGACTGGGAGGAGGGGGGAGACCGGGAGGACTGGGGTAGGAGGAGACCGGGAGGGGACTGGGGAGGAGGGGAGACTGGGAGGACTGGGGTAGGGAGGAGACCGGGAGGGGACTGGGGAGGAGGAGACCGGGAGGGGACTGGGAGGAGGAGAGGGAGGGGACTGGGGTAGGGAGGAGACCGGGAGGGGACTGGGGAGGAGGGAGACCGGAGGGGACTGGGGAGGAGGGGAGACCGGGAGGGGACTGGGGTAGGGAGGAGACCGGGAGGGACTGGGGAGGAGGGGAGACCGGGAGGGGACTGGGGTAGGGAGGAGACCGGGAGGGACTGGGGAGGAGGGAGACCGGGAGGACTGGGGGGAGGAGACCGGGAGGGGACTGGGAGGAGGGGAGACTGGGAGGGGACTGGGGTAGGGAGGAGACCGGGAGGGGACTGGGGAGGAGGGGAGACCGGGAGGGGACTGGGGTGGGAGGAGAGGGGGAGGGGACTGGGGTGGAAGGGAGACCGGGAGGGGACTGGGGTGGGGAGGAGAGGGAGGACTGGGGTGGAGGGGAGACCGGGAGGAGACTGGGGAGGAGGGGAGACCGGGAGGGGACTGGGAGGAGGAGAGGGGAGGGACTGGGAGGAGGAGAGGAGGGGACTGGGGTAGGGAGAGACCGGGAGGGGACTGGGAGGAGGAGACCGGGAGGGGACTGGGGAGGAGGGGAGACCGGGAGGACTGGGGGTAGGAGGAGACCGGGAGGGACTGGGGAGGAGGGGAGACCGGGAGGGGACTGGGGCAGGGAGGAGACCGGGAGGGGACTGGGAGGAGGGGAGACCGGGAGGGGACTGGGGTAGGAGGAGACCGGGAGGACTGGGGAGGAGGAGACCGGGAGGGGACTGGGGTAGGGAGGAGACCGGGAGGACTGGGGAGGAGGAGACCGGGAGGGGACTGGGGTGGGGAGGAGAGGGAGGGAGGGGACTGTGGGTGGGAGGGGAGACCGGGAGGGACTGGGGTGGAGGGGAGACCGAGGGACTGGGGGTGGAGGGAGACCGGGAGAGACTGGGGAGGAGGGGAGACCGGGAGGGGACTGGGAGGAGGAGAGGGAGGGACTGGGGAGGAGGAGAGGGAGGGGACTGGGGAGGAGGAGAGGGGAGGGGACTGGGGTGGGGAGGAGAGGGGAGGGGACTGGGGGAGGAGGAGAGGGGAGGGGTCTGGGGTGGAGGAGACCCGGAGGAACTAGGAGGAGGGGAGACTGGGGAGGAGGGGAGACCGGGAGGAACTGGGGAGGAGGGGAGACTGGGAGGGGACTGGGTAGTGAGGAGACCGGGTGGGGACTGGGGAGGAGGGGAGACCGGGAGGTCTGGGGGTGAGGGGAGACCGAGGGAAACTGGGAGGAGGGGAGACTGGGAGGGCTCTGGGGTGGAGGGAGACCGGGAGGAGCTGGGAGGAGGGGAGACTGGGGAGGAGGGGAGACCGGGAGGGACTTGGGAGGAGGGGAGACTGGGGAGGAGGAGACCGGGAGGGACTGGGGGTGGGAGGAGAGGGGAGGGACTGGGGTGGAGGTGAGACCGGGAGGGACTGGGGGTGGAGGGGAGACCGGAGGGGACTGGGGGAGGGAGAACCAGGAGGACTGGGGAGGAGGGAGACCGAGGGAGGACTGGGGTAGGGAGGAGACCGGGAGGGGACTGGGAGAGGGGAGACTGGGAGGGGACTGGGGTAGGGAGGAGACCGGGAGGGGACTGGGGAGAGGGGAGACCGGGGAGGTGACTGGGGTGGGAGGAGAGGGAGGACTGGGGTGGAGGGGGAGACCGGGAGGGGACTGGGGTGGAGGGGAGACCGGGAGGGGACTGGGGTGGAGGAGACCGGGAGGAGACTGGAGGAGGGGAGACCGGGAGGCCTGGGGAGGAGGAGAGGGGAGGGACTGGGGAGGAGGAGGGGGAGGGACTGGGGAGGAGGAGAGGAGGGACTGGGGTAGGGAGGAGACCGGGAGGGGACTGGGGAGGAGACCGGGGAGGACTGGGGAGGAGGGGAGACCGGGAGGGGACTGGGGCAGGAGTGAGACCGGGAGGGGAGACTGGGGAGGAGGGGAGACCGGAGGACTGGGGTAGGGAGGAGACCGGGAGGGACTGGGGGAGGAGGGAGACCGGGAGGGGACTGGGGTAGGGAGGAGACCGGGAGGGGACTGGGAGGAGGGAGACTGGGAGGGGACTGGGGGGAGGAGACCGGGAGGGGAGACTGGGAGGAGGGGAGACCGGGAGGACTGGGGTGGGGAGGAGAGGGGAGGGGACTGGGGTGGAGGGGAGACCGGGAGGACTGGGGTGGAGGGGAGACCGGGAGGGACTAAAGAGGAGGAGACCGGGAGAGACTGGGAGGAGGGGAGACCGGGAGGGGACAGGGAGGAGGAGAGGGAGGGACTGGGGAGGAGGAGAGGGAGGGACTGGGGAGGAAGAGAGGAGGACTGGGGAGGAAGAGAGGAGGGGACTGGGGTGGGGGAGGAGAGGGGGAGGACTGGGGAGGAGGAGAGGGGGAGGGACTGGGGAGGAGGAGAGGGAGGGGACTGGGGGTGGAGGGAGACCGGGAGGGGACTGGGTGGAGGGGAGACCGGGAGGGGACTGGGGTGGAGGGGAGACCGGGAGGGGCCTGGGGGAGGAGGGGAGACCGGGAGGGGACTGGGGCAGGGAGGAGACCGAGGACTGGGGAGGAGGGAGACTGGGAGGGACTGGGGGTAGGGAGGAGACCGGAGGACTGGGGGAGGAGGGGAGACCGGGAGGGGACTGGGTGGGAGGAGAGGAGAGGGGACTGGGGTGGAGGGGAGACCGGGAGGGGACTGGGTGGAGGGGAGACCGGGAGGGGACTGGGGGTGGAGGGGAGACCGGGAGGAGACTGGGAGGAGGGAGACCGGGAGGGGCCTGGGGAGGAGGAGGGGAGGGGACTGGGGAGGAGGAGAGGGGAGGGGACTGGGGAGGAGGAGAGGGGGGGGACTGGGGTAGGGAGGAGACCGGGAGGGGACTGGGAGGAGGGGAGACCGGGAGGGACTGGGGAGGAGGGGAGACCGGGAGGGGACTGGGGCAGGAGGAGACCGGGAGGGGACTGGGGAGGAGGGGAGACCGGGAGGGGACTGGGGCAGGAGGAGACCGGGAGGGGACTGGGGAGGAGGGAAGACCGGGAGGGGACTGGGGTAGGGGAGGAGACCGGGAGGGGACTGGGGAGGAGGGGAGACTGGGAGGACTGGGGTAGGGAGGAGACCGGGAGGGACTGGGAGGAGGAGAGACCGGGGGGGACTGGGGTGGGGAGGAGAGGAGGGGACTGGGGTGGAGGGAGACCGGAGGGGACTGGGGTGGAGGGAGACCGGGAGGGGACTGGGGGTGGGAGGGGAGACCGGGAGGAGACTGGGGAGGAGGGGAGACCGAGGGGACTGGGGAGGAGGAGAGGGAGGGACTGGGAGGAGGAGGGGAGGGGACTGGGAGGAGGAGAGGGGAGGGGACTGGGGGTGGGGAGGAGAGGGGAGGGACTGGGGAGGAGGAGAGGAGGGACTGGGGAGGAGGAGAGGGAGGGACTGGGGTGGAGGGGAGACCGGGAGGGAACTAGGGAGGAGGAGACTGGGGAGGAGGGGAGACCGGGAGGGACTGGGGAGGAGGGGAGACTGGGAGGGGACTGGGTAGTGGAGGAGACCGGGTGGGGACTGGGGAGGAGGGGAGACCGGGAGGGTCTGGGGTGGAGGGGAGACCGGGAGGAAACTGGGGAGGAGGGGAGACTGGGGAGGAGGAGACCGGGAGGGGACTGGGGGAGGAGGGGAGACCGGGAGGGGACTGAGGTGGGAGGGAGACCGGGAGGGGACTGGGGTGGAGGAGACCGAGGACTGGGGTGGAGGGGAGACCGGGAGGGAACTGGGGAGGAGGAGACCGGGAGGGGACTGGGAGGAGGAGGGGACTGGGGAGGGGAGACCGGGAGGGACTGGGGGAGGGGAGACCGGGAGGGGACTGGGGTGAGGGAGACCGGGAGGACTGGGGAGGAGGGGAGACCGGGAGGGGACTGGGGTGGAGGGGAGACCGGGAGGAAACTGGGGAGGAGGAGACCGGGAGGGGACTGGGGAGGAGGGGAGGGGAGGGGACTGGGGAGGAGGAGAGGGAGGGACTGGGGTGGGGAGGAGAGGGAGGGACTGGGGAGGAGGAGAGGGGGAGGGACTGGGTGGAGGGGAGGGGAGGGGTGGGGGGAGGAGAGGAGAGGGGAGGGGACTGGGGTGGAGGGGAGACCGGGAGGGGACTGGGTTGAGGGGAGACCGGGAGGGGACTGGGGTGGGGAGGAGACCGGGAGGGACTGGGTTGAGGGGAGACCGGGAGGGAACTGGGGAGGAGGGGAGGGACTTGGGAGGAGGAGAGGAGGGACTGGGGGTGGGGAGGAGACCGGAGGGGACTGGGAGGAGGAGAGGGGAGGGACTTGGGAGGAGGAGAGGGATGGACTGGGGTAGGGGAGGAGAGGAGGGACTGGGGAGGAGGAGAGGAGGGACTTGGGAGGAGGAGAGGGGAGGGACTGGGGGTGGAGGGGAGGGGAGGGGACTGGGGGGGAGGGGAGGGGACTGGGGTGGAGGGGAGACCGGGAGGGGACTGGGGTGGAGGGGAGACCGGGAGGAGACTGGGGAGGAGGGGAGACCGGGAGGGACTGGGGAGGAGGGGAGACCGGGAGGACTGGGGTGAGGGGAGACCGGGAGGGGACTGGGAGGAGGGAGACCGGGAGGGGACTGGGGCAGGGAGGAGACCGGGAGGGGACTGGGAGGAGGACCGGGAGGGACTGGGGAGGAGGAGAGGGGAGGGACTGGGGAGGAGGAGAGGGAGGGACTGGGGTGGGGAGGAGAGGGGAGGGAACTGGGAGGAGGAGAGGGAGGAGGAGAGGGGAGGGGAGACCGGGAGGGGACTGGGGAGGAGGGGAGGAGGGGACTGGGGTGGAGGGGAGACCGGGAGGGGACTGGGGTGGAGGGAGAGACTGGGAGGAGACTGGGGAGGAGGAGACTGGGAGGACTGGGGTGGAGGGGAGACCAGGAGGGGACTGGGGAGGAGGGGAGACCGGAGGACTGGGGAGGAGGGGAGGGGAGGGGACTGGGGAGGAGGAGAGGGAGGGACTGGGGTGGGGAGGAGAGGAGGGACTGGGGAGGAGGAGAGGAGGGGACTGGGGGTGGAGGGGAGGGAGGGACTGGGGTGGGGAGGAGAGGAGAGGGAGGGGACTGGGGTGGAGGGGAGACCGGGAGGGACTGGGTAGTGGAGGAGACCGGGTGGGGACTGGGAGGAGGGGAGACCGGGAGGGGACTGGGTTGGAGGGGAGACCGGGAGGGGACTGGGGTGGGGAGGAGACCGGGAGGGGACTGGGCGGGGAGACCGAGGAAACGGGAGGAGGGACTTGGGAGGAGGAGAGGGAGGGGACTGGGAGGAGGAGAGGGAGGGGACTGGGGAGGAGGAGAGGGAGGGACTGGGGGAGGAGAGGGAGGGAGGGAGGAGAGAGGAGGGACTTGGGAGGAGGAGAGGGGAGAGGGACTGGGGGTGGGAGGGAGGGACTGGGGTGGAGGGGAGGAGGGGACTGGGGTGGGAGGAGACTGGGGAGGAGGGGAGACCGGAGGACTGGGGAGGAGGGGAGACCGGGAGGGGACTGGGGGTGGGAGGAGACCGGGAGGGGACTGGGAGGAGGAGACCGGGAGGGGACTGGGGTAGGGAGGAGACCGGGAGGGGAGACCGGGAGAGGACTGGGTAGTGGAGGAGACCGGGAGGAGACCGGGAGGGGAGACCGGGAGGGGACCTCTCCTTCCCTCCCTCTGTCTCTCTCTCTCTCTCTCTGTGTCTCCCTGCCAATACATTCCCAGAGGAATTAAGCATTTGAGTTCTGAAGTAGGACTGTGCCAATGACCACACGACTTGGGAGAGCGAGAGAGAGGGTGTCCGTCTTGAGGAGTAGAAAGTGTTGCTGACACAGTGTGTGTGTGTGTGTGTGTGTGTGTGTGTGTGTGTGTGCGTGCGTGCGTGCGTGCGTGCGTGCGTGCGTGCGTGCGTGCGTGCGTGTGGGAAGTGTTGCTGACAGCAGTGATCTGAGAGAGAGGCCTGAGGGGCCCAGCTCCCGTCCACATCCTGTCCTAGAGAAGGTCAGTTACAGCGTTTTAAGAAAGCTGAGTCGCTCTGTGTGTGTTCCTTTACTACAGTCTGGTTGCATCTGGGGACAGGAGGGAGAAGAGAGGGAGAGGGGAGAAGAGAAGGAGAGAAGGGGAGAAGAGGGTAGAGGGGGGAGAAGAGGGTAGAGGGGGAGAAGAGGGGGAGAAGACGGTAGGGGCAGGAGAGGGAGAAGAGGGGACAGAGAGGGGGGAGACGGGGAGAAGAGGGGAGGGGGAGAAGAGGAGAGAAGAGGGAGAGAGAGAGGGGTAAGACGGGGAGAAGAGGGGAGGGGGTAGAGCAAGAGGAGAAGACTGGAGAGAGATGATCCTAATCACACATACCCTTCCACCCTACCTTTACCCACTCATGACCCTAAAGTCTAAACCTCTAGCAGCAGTGAAACAACGTTCCTGACCTCAGTAGTCTAAGACGCAGTGTTTAGGGAGGCACAGACTCCTGCCTTCCCTTTCCCCAGGTACAGTACCCTCGGTTAGGTTTCATTGGGTTGTAAAACTACCCTCGGTTAGGTTTCATTGGGTTGTAAACTACCCTCGGTTAGGTTTCATTGGGTTGTAAACTACCCCTGCTACCCTCAGTTAGGTTTCATTGGGTTGTAAACTACCCCTGCTACCCTCGGTTAGGTTTCATTGGGTTGTAAACTACCCTCGGTTAGGTTTCATTGGGTTGTAAACTACCCCTGCTACCCTCAGTTAGGTTTCATTGGGTTGTAAACTACCCCTGCTACCCTCAGTTAGGTTTCATTGGGTTGTAAAACTACCCCTGCTACCCTCGGTTAGGTTTCATTGGGTTGTAAACTACCCCTGCTACCCTCGGTTAGGTTTCATTGGGTTGTAAACTACCCCTGCTACCCTCGGTTAGGTTTCATTGGGTTGTAAACTACCCTCGGTTAGGTTTCATTGCGTTGTAAACTACCCCTGCTACCCTCGGTTAGGTTTCATTGGGTTGTAAACTACCCTCGGTTAGGTTTCATTGGGTTGTAAACTACCCCTGCTACCCTCGGTTAGGTTTCATTGGGTTGCTGTTAACTACCCCTGCTACCCTCGGTTAGGTTTCATTGGGTTGCTGTTAACTACCCCTGCTACCCTCGGTTAGGTTTCATTGGGTTGTAAACTACCCCTGCTACCCTCGGTTAGGTTTCATTGGGTTGTAAACTACCCCTGCTACCCTCGGTTAGGTTTCATTGGGTTGCTGTTAACTACCCCTGCTACCCTCGGTTAGGTTTCATTGGGTTGTAAACTACCCCTGCTACCCTCGGTTAGGTTTCATTGGGTTGTTGTTAACTACCCCTGCTACCCTCGGTTAGGTTTCATTGGGTTGTAAACTACCCCTGCTACCCTCGGTTAGGTTTCATTGGGTTGCTGTTAACTACCCCTGCTGCCCTCGGTTAGGTTTCATTGGGTTGTTAACTACCCCTGCTACCCTCGGTTAGGTTTCATTGGGCTGTTATTAACTACCCCATCTACCCTCGGTTAGGTTTCATTGGGTTGTAAACTACCCTCGGTTAGGTTTCATTGGGTTGTAAACTACCCCTGCTACCCTGGGTTAGGTTTCATTGGGTTGTAAACTACCCCTGCTACCCTCGGTTAGGTTTCATTGGGTTGTAAACTACCCTCGGTTAGGTTTCATTGGGTTGTAAACTACCCCTGCTACCCTCGGTTAGGTTTCATTGGGTTGTAAACTACCCTCGGTTAGGTTTCATTGGGTTGTAAACTACCCCTGCTACCCTCGGTTAGGTTTCATTGGGTTGTAAACTACCCTCGGTTAGGTTTCATTGGGTTGTAAACTACCCTCGGTTAGGTTTCATTGGGTTGTAAACTACCCTCGGTTAGGTTTCATTGGGTTGTAAACTACCCTCGGTTAGGTTTCATTGGGTTGTAAACTACCATCGGTTAGGTTTCATTGGGTTGTAAACTACCCTCGGTTAGGTTTCATTGGGTTGTAAACTACCCTCGGTTAGGTTTCATTGGGTTGTAAACTACCCTCGGTTAGGTTTCATTGGGTTGTAAACTACCCCTGGTACCCTCGGTTAGGTTTCATTGGGTTGTAAACTACCCTCGGTTAGGTTTCATTGGGTTGTAAACTACCCCTGCTACCCTCGGTTAGGTTTCATTGGGTTGTAAACTACCCTCGGTTAGGTTTCATTGGGTTGTAAACTACCCTCGGTTAGGTTTCATTGGGTTGTAAACTACCCCTGGTATCCACAGTGATGACAGGCTCCATTTGTTTTGTAAAAGGTGAAACAGCGCGTTCCTTCCTTCCCAGACAGGCAGACAGACCCTGAAAACAAGGCTGGTTTGATCTGCTATATGCCCTCCTTACCTCAGTCGTTAAGGCTGTGTCCCCAATGTAACCCTGTTCCCTATATGGTGCACTACTGTTGACCAGAACTTGGGAATAGGGTGCGATTTGGGATGACAGAAGTAGGGAATATGGTGCGATTTAGGATACCAGAAGTAGGGAATAGGGTGTGATTTAGGATACCAGAAGTAGGGAATAGTGTGCGATTTAGGATACCAGAAGTAGGGAATAGTGTGCGATTTAGGATACCAGAAGTAGGGAATAGTGTGCGATTTAGGATACCAGAAGTAGGGAATAGTGTGCGATTTAGGATACCAGAAGTAGGGAATAGTGTGCGATTTAGGATACCAGAAGTAGGGAATAGTGTGAATTAATTGTTTGGTAGCCTCCCTTTCTTATCCTCACCTTTCCTACAGCGAAGATTAAAAAACGTAATTAATTTGACAAGCCTTTAAACTCTATTAATCTTTAGATGTTCTCCTGTTAACTTGAGAATTGGAGAACGTTTTATATTCAGTGTTTTAGTTCTCGGTATATTAGGTTTGTGAACAGCGTTGTCATGCATTTCAAATGAGAAGACTTAATGCTTCTTCTTCTTCTTGTTAATGTTTCTCGGCGCTTCAACACAGTTGTCTAGAGTGACGTGATGGAGAATTGCGATGGCGTCGGAGGGGAAGGCTGCCGTTTTACAGGCTTTTAACAAACCATATTATTTTATTAGTTTTTTTTTAACGTTGTTCGTAACTTGTTTCGTACATAATATTGGGGCTACCGTCTCTTATGACCGAAAATAACTTCTGGACATTAGAACAGCGATTACTCACTTCGAACTGGACGAAGAGTTTTTCCTCAATGAGTCGGACGGGAGGGAGATACTACTACAGGAGGGCTATACTACTACAGGAGGGAGATACTACTACAGGAGGGAGGTACTACTACAGGAGGGAGGTACTACTACAGGAGGGAGATACTACTACAGGAGGGTGATACTACTACAGGAGGGCTATACTACTACAGGAGGGCTATACTACTACAGGAGGGTGATACTACTACAGGAGGGCGATACTACTACAGGAGGGTTATACTACTACAGGAGGGATATACTACTACAGGAGGGATATACTACTACAGGAGGGGGATACTACTACAGGAGGGCTTTACTACTACAGGAGGGCTATACTACTACAGGAGGGGGATACTACTACAGGAGGGAGTAGATACTACTACAGGAGGGAGTAGATACTACTACAGGAGGGCTATACTACTACAGGAGGGAGTAGATACTACTACAGGAGGGAGATACTACTACAGGGGGGATATACTACTACAGGAGGGGTATACTACTACAGGAGGGATATACTACTACAGGAGGGAGTAGATACTACTACAGGAGGGAGATACTACTACAGGAGGGAGATACTACTACAGGAGGGAGTAGATACTACTACAGGAGGGAGATACTACTACAGGAGGGCTATACTACTACAGGAGGGCTATACTACTACAGGAGGGCTATACTACTACAGGAGGGAGATACTACTACAGGAGGGAGATACTACTACAGGGGGGATATACTACTACAGGAGGGCTATACTACTACAGGAGGGAGATACTACTACAGGGGGAATATACTACTACAGGAGGGTGATACTACTACAGGAGGGAGATACTACTACAGGGGGGATATACTACTACAGGAGGGCTATACTACTACAGGAGGGCTATACTACTACAGGAGGGCTATACTACTACAGGAGGGCTATACTACTACAGGAGGGTGATACTACTACAGGAGGGATATACTACTACAGGAGGGCTATACTACTACAGGAGGGCTATACTACTACAGGAGGGCTATACTACTACAGGAGGGATATACTACTACAGGAGGGTGATACTACTACAGGAGGGATATACTAAGGACACCCAACCAGGCCCCGATCCCCGTGATTAGCTGGACGAGGAAACAGAGATTTCACAGAAAGAGTTCAGGGTGCCTTGTGAGGATCAGGCGACGAGAAAGAGTTCAGGGTGCCTTGTGAGGATCAGGCGACGAGTGGCTAATCTGCCCTTGCTGTTGCTGGAAAGTAATGAACTGAAAGCACGTTTATCGTACCAACAGGACATTAAAAACTGTATTATCTTATGTTTCACCGAGTCGTGACTGAACGACGACATTACTAACATACAGCTGGCCGGGTTATACACTCTATCAGCAGGACAGAACAGCAGCCTCTGGTATGACACGGGGTGGGGGCCTATGTTATACACTCTATCAGCAGGACAGGACAGTAGCCTCTGGTATGACACGGGGTGGGGGCCTATGTTATACACTCTATCAGCAGGACAGGACAGCAGCCTCCGGTAAGACACGGGGCTGGGGCCTATGTTATACACTATCAGCAGGACAGCAGCCTCTGGTATGACACGGGGCGGGGGCCTATGTTATACACTATCAGCAGGATAGAACAGCAGCCTCTGGTAAGACACGGGGCGGGGGCCTATGTTATACACTCTATCTGCAGGACAGGACAGCAGCCTCTGGTAAGACACGGGGCGGGGGCCTATGTTATACACTCTATCTGCAGGACAGGACAGCAGCCTCTGGTATGACACGGGGCAGGGGGCCTATGTTATACACTCTATCTGCAGGACAGGACAGCAGCCTCTGGTAAGACAAGGGGCGGGGGCCTATGTTATATATACTATCAGCAGGACAGAACAGCAGCCTCTGGTAAGACAAGGGGCGGGGGCCTATGTTATATATACTATCAGCAGGACAGAACAGCAGCCTCTGGTAAGACACGGGGCGGGGGCCTATGTTATACACTCTATCAGCAGGACAGAACAGCAGCCTCTGGTATGACACGGGGTGGGGGCCTATGTTATACACTATCAGCAGGACAGCAGCCTCTGGTAAGACACGGGGTGGGGGCCTATGTTATACACTATCAGCAGGACAGCAGCCTCTGGTAAGACACGGGGTGGGGGCCTATGTTATACACTATCAGCAGGACAGCAGCCTCTGGTATGACACGGGGTGGGGCCCTATGTTATACACTCTATCAGCAGGACAGAACAGCAGGCACTGGTAAGACACGGGGCGGGGGCCTATGTTATACACTCTATCAGCAGGACAGAACAGCAGCCTCTGGTATGACACGGGGCGGGGGCCTATGTTATACACTCTATCAGCAGGACAGAACAGCAGGCACTGGTAAGACACGGGCGAGGCCTACTATTTATACACTCTATCAGCAGGACAGAACAGCAGCCTCTGGTATGACACGGGGCGGGGGCCTATGTTATACACTCTATCAGCAGGACAGCAGCCTCTGGTATGACACGGGGTGGGGGCCTATGTTATACACTCTATCAGCAGGACAGGACAGTGTGGGCCTATGTTATACTCTATCAGCAGGACAGCAGCCTCTGGTAAGACACGGGGTGGGGGCCTATGTTATACACTCTATCAGCAGGACAGAACAGCAGCCTCTGGTATGACACGGGGTGGGGGCCTATGTTATACACTCTATCAGCAGGACAGAACAGCAGCCTCTGGTAAGACACGGGGCGGGGCCTATGTATTTATGTAAACAACAGCTGGTGATATCTAAGGAAGTCTCTAGGTTTTTCTCGCCAGAGGTAGAGTATCTCATGATAAGCTGTAGACCACACTGTCTACCTAGAGAGTTTTCATCTGTGTTTTTCGTAGCTGTCTGTATACCACCATAGACTGATGCTGACACTAAAACCACACTCAATGAGCCGTATTCCACCATAAGCAAACAGGAAAATGCTCATCCAGAGGCGGCGCTCCTAGTGGCCGGAGACTTTAATGCAGGGAAACTTAAATCAGTTCTACCAAATCTCTATCAACATGTTAAATGTGCAACCAGATGGGGAAAAAACTCTGGACCACCTTTACCCCAAACACAGACTGGAACATGTTCCGGGGTTCTTCTGATGACATTGAGGAATAGACCACATCAGTCACCGGCGTGATCAATAAGTGCATCGATGACGTCGTCGCCACAGTGACTGTACGTACATACCCCAACCAGAAGCCATGGATTACAGGGAACATTCTCACTGAGCTAAAGGGTAGAGCTGCCGCTTTCAAGGAGCAGGACTCTATGACGTGGAAGCTTATAAGAAATCCCGCTATGCCCTCCGATGAACCATGAAACAGCCAAAGCGTCAATACAGGACTAAGATCAAATCGTACGACACCGGCTCTGACGCTCGTCAGATGTGGCAGGGCTTGAAAACTATTAAAGACTACAGAGGGATTCACAGCCGAGAGCTGCCCAGTGACACGAGCCTACCAGACGAGATAAATAACTTCTATGCTTGCTTTCAAATAACACTGAAACATGCATCAGCTGATGTGAGTAAGACCTTTAAGTGTTCTTGGATGGGCACTTCTAATGTAAGTCTACGGCAGCACCCAAGGGGCTAGAATTGTCTAGCTCTACCCTTAGATTTGGGGATGACGTAGTGTCCCCATGAGTGACAGAACACTTAGCCAATCAAGGCGCAACTAGAGAAAATGACCAACCCCTACGTGTTTTTTACGCTGGCTGCCCCTCCACCACAGAAAGCACTGAGCTAGACTGAAACACCTGTATCATCTACTGTCTGCCCCTCCACCACAGAAAGCACTGAGACTGAAACACCTGTATCATCTACTGTCTGCCCCTCCACCACAGAAAGCACTGAGCTAGACTGAAACACCTGTATGATCTGTTGTCTGCCCCTCCACCACAGAAAGCACTGAGACTGAAACACCTGTATCATCTACTGTCTGCCCCTCCACCACAGAAAGCACTGAGACTGAAACACCTGTATGATCTACTGTCTGCCCCTCCACCACAGAAAGCACTGAGCTAGACTGAAGCACCTGTATGATCTGTTGTCTGCCCCTCCACCACAGAAAGCACTGAGCTAGACTGAAACACCTGTATCATCTGTTGGCTGCCCCTCCACCACAGAAAGCACTGAGCTAGACTGAAACACCTGTATGATCTGTTGTCTGCCCCTCCACCACAGAAAGCACTGAGCTAGACTGAAACACCTGTATGATCTGTTGGCTGCCCCTCCACCACAGAAAGCACTGAGCTAGACTGAAACACCTGTATGATATGCTGTCTGCCCCTCCACCACAGAAAGCACTGAGACTGAAACACCTGTATCATCTACTGTCTGCCCCTCCACCACAGAAAGCACTGAGCTAGACTGAAACACCTGTATCATCTGTTGGCTGCCCCTCCACCACAGAAAGCACTGAGCTAGACTGAAACACCTGTATCATCTACTGTCTGCCCCTCCACCACAGAAAGCACTGAGCTAGACTGAAACACCTGCATTTTGGAGCTGCCTTACTCAAGAAAACAAAGAAGAAACCATGTTTGTATGTGGCTTTATTAACTCAATGATTTTAGTTTAATTTATTTTATTTTTTATTTTTTACATTGTTTGCAAATGATATGTGACACGTATCAATGCCAAAATAACAGCCCCCCCTCCCCAAAAATAAACGGAACGAAGGGTCACAACATGTGGAAATCTGTTGCTGCAAAACCCACAATGAAATGCTCTCTCTACGGGCTAGCCGGCTCTCGCTAGCTTGCGAGCAAACGTAGCTACACACAATAATACCAAAGTCAGTATCGGCATGTGAAGTAGCCTTAGCTACTTAGCCTTTAGGCTTTAAAAAGGCCTTAACAAACTGCACTATCAATCTACATATAGTTTGTCTACAATCTCACCATGTTCAACCAACCTGCTGTTCAATGTGCCCGACAGCGAGACAGGGAGACAACCGCAACGTCACCCTGGACTGAATAGGCAGAGAAACAGGAGAAATGTGTTACATTACACAAGGGAGAAATGTTTATTTTTTAATTTTTTAAATATGATCAATGGCTCAATTGGAGAGAAGACATCCTCTTTATGACATCATCACCAGTATAGAAATCTGACGATAGATGTTTTCACCATCTAAAAGTCCTATTCCTATTAACACCCAGTGGAGTGAGAGAGACTTCCTTTATCGCGGTGCTACGTCGTGCCGGACAAATGTCGGCAATAACTCAGACACACATGAGAACATGAAATGACTCCGGGGGAATAGATAGAACATCACTCAGAGATGCACAAAAAAAAAACACAATATAACATTGAAAATGGGTGAATCTTTCCTTTAAATAGGGATCGGATTAGTGCAACTCTAGAAGTCTAATCCGAAGCCACTGAAGTGTCCGACTGAAGTGGTTTGAGAGGGAAGCTACTCCGTTCTGCTGTGAACAGATAGAGACGGAATATGCATCCCAAATGGAGACCTACTCCCTATGTAGTGCACTACCATAGGGCTCTGGTCTATAGTAGTGCACTAGCATAGGGTTCTGGTCTATAGTAGTGCACTATATAGGGAATACGGCTCTGGTCTATACAAGTGTACTATATAGGGAATAGGGCTCTGGTCTAAAGTAGTGCACTATATAGGGAATAGGGCTCTGGTCTATAGTAGTACTATATAGGGGAATAGGGCTCTGGTCTATAGTAGTGCACTATATAGGGAATAGGGCTCTGGTCTAAAGTAGTGCACTATATAGGGAATGAGGCCTGGTCCTACAAGAGTACTATAGAAAGAATAAGGGCTCTGGTCTATACAAAGTGTACTATATAGGGAATAGGGCTCTGGTCTATACAAGTGTACTATATAGGGAATAGGGCTCTGGTCTATAGTAGTGCATTATATAGGGAATAGGGTTCTGGTCTATAGTAGTGCACTATATAGGGAATAGGGTTCTGGTCTATAGTAGTGCACTATATAGGGAATAGGGCTCTGGTCATTAGTAGTGCACTATATAGGGTATAGGGCTCTGTTCTAAAGTAGTACTATAGGGAATAGGGCTCTGGTCTAAAGTAGTGCACTATATAGGGAATAGGGCTCTGGTCTATAGTAGTGCACTATATAGGGAATAGGGCTCTGGTCATTAGTAGTGCACTATATAGGGTATAGGGCTCTGTTCTAAAGTAGTACCACTATATAGGGAATAGGGCTCTGGTCTAAAGTAGTGCACTATATAGGGAATAGGGCTCTGGTCTATAGTAGTGCACTATATAGGGAATAGGGCTCTGGTCATTAGTAGTGCACTATATAGAGATATGGGCTCTGTTCTAAGTAGTACCACTATATAGGGAATAGGGCTCTGGTCTAAAGTAGTGCACTATAGGAATAGGGCTCTGGTCTATAGTAGTGCACTATATAGAACTGGGCTCTGGTCTAAAGTAGTGCACTATATAGGGAATAGGGCTCTGGTCTATAGTAGTGCACTATAGGGAATAGGGCTCTGGTCTAAAGTAGTGCACTATAGGGAATAGGGCTCTGGTCTAAAGTAGTGCACTATATAGGGAATAGGGCTCTGGTCTATAGTAGTGCACTATATAGGGAATAGGGCTCTGGTCTATAGTAGTACCACTATATAGGGAATAGGGCTCTGGTCTAAAGTAGTGCACTATATAGGGAATAGGGCTCTGGTCTATAGTAGTACCACTATATAGGGAATAGGGCTCTGGTCTAAAGTAGTGCACTATATAGGGAATAGGGCTCTGGTCTAAAGTAGTGCACTATATAGGGAATAGGGCTCTGGTCTAAAGTAGTGCACTATATAGGGAATAGGGCTCTGGTCTATGGTAGTGCACTATATAGGGAATATGGTTCTGGTCTAAAGTAGTGCACTATATAGGGAATAGGGCTCTGGTCTAAAGTAGTGCACTATATAGGGAATAGGGCTCTGGTCTATAGTAGTGCACTATATAGGGAATAGGGCTCTGGTCTATAGTAGTGCACTATATAGGGAATAGGA
>NW_027038179.1:0-26918 GCF_034236695.1 Oncorhynchus nerka | reverse complement strand
AGGACAGGGACAGAGACTAGGGACAGGGACAGAGTTAGGGACAGGGACAGAGTTAGGAACAGGGACAGAGTTGAGACCAGGGACAGCAGAGTTAGGGACAGGGACAGGGACAGAGTTAGGGACAGGGACAGAGTTAGGAACAGTGGATTATGTGGACAGAGTTAGGGAGCGAGGGACAGAGTTAGGAACAGGGACAGAGTTAGGGACAGGGACAGAGTTAGGGAACAGGACAGAGCAGGGAACAGGGACAGAGTTAGGAACAGGGACAGAGTTAGGGAACGGGGACAGAGTTAGGGAACAGGGACAGAGTTAGGGGACAGGGACAGAGTTAGGAACAGGGACAGAGATTAGGTGGAACAGGACAGTTAGATTAGAACAAGAGACAAGATTAGGACAGGGACAGAGTTAGGATGAAACAGAGGACAGAAGTTAGGGACAGGGACAGAGTTAGGAACGGTGGACAGAGTTAGGGACAGGGACAGGGACTGGGACAGAGTCAGGAACAGAGACAGAAATTGAAACAGAGACAAAGAACAGAAATTGAAATTTTCTAGGAACAAGAGACAAGAGATTGAGACAAGACAGAATTAAGAACAAGGACAGAAATTAGGAACAAGGACAAGGGGGTTAAGGTACAAGGACAGGAGACAAAGGACAGAGATTAGGTACAAGGAGACAGAGATTAGGGACAAAGGACAGAAGAAGTTAAGGCTGAGGACAGAGATTAAGAACAAAGGAACAATTAAGAACAAGGACAGAATTAGGGCTAAGTTAGAGATTAAGAACAGAGAACAGAATTAGAGTACAGGGACAGAGTTAGGGAACAGGGACAGAGTTAGGAACAGGGACAGAGTTAGGAACAGGGACAGAGTTGGGAACAGGGACAGGTTAGGAACAGGGACAGGGGACAGAGTTAGGGACAGGGACAGAGTTAGGGACAGGGACAGAGTTAGGAACAGGGACGAGGGACAGAGTTGGAACAGGGACAGAGTTAGGGACAGGGACAGAGTTAGGAACAGGGACAGGGACAGAGGGAACAGGGACAGAGTTAGGAACAGGGACAGAGTTAGGAACAGGGACAGAGTTAGGAACAGGGACAGAGTTAGGAACAGGGACAGAGTTAGGAACAGGACAGGGACAGAGTTAGGAACAGGGACAGGGACAGAGTTAGGGACAGGGACAGAGCTAGGAACAGGGACAGGGACAGAGTTAGGAACAGGGACAGAGTTAGGAACAGGGACAGAGTTAGGAACAGGGACAGAGTTAGAACAGGACAGGGACAGAGTTAGGAACAGGGACAGAGTTAGGAACAGGGACAGAGTTAGGAACAGGGACAGAGTTAGGAACAGGGACAGAGTTAGGAACAGGAAGTGGACAGGGACAGAGTTAGAACAGGGACAGAGTTAGGACAGGGACAGAGTTAGGAACAGGGACAGAGTTAGGAACAGGACAGACAGAGTTAGGAACAGGGACAGAGCTAGGAACAGGGACAGAGTTAGGGACAGGGACAGAGTTAGGAACAGGACAGAGTTAGGAACAGGGACAGAGTTAGGAACAGGGACAGAGTTAGGAACAGGGACAGAGTTAGAACAGGGACAGAGTTAGGAAACAGGGACAGGGACAGAGTTAGGGACAGGGACAGGGGTTAGGACAGGACAGAGTTAGGAGGGACAGGGACAGGAACAGGGACAGAGTTAGGGACAGGACAGAGTTAGGAACAGGACAGGGACAGGGACAGGGACAGAGTTAGGAACAGGGACAGAGTTAGGAACAGGGACAGAGTTAGGGAATAGGGACAGAGTTAGGAACAGGACAGAGTTGAACAGGAACAGGGACAGAGTTAGGAACAGGACAGGGACAGAGTTAGGAACAGGGACAGAGTTAGGGAACAGGACAGGGACAGGGACAGAGTTAGGAACAGGGACAGAGTTAGAACAGGACAGAGTTAGGAACAGGGACAGAGTTAGGAACAGGGACACAGAGTTAGAACAGGGACAGAGTTAGGAACAGGACAGAGTTAGGAACAGGGACAGAAAGTTAGGAACAGGGACAGAGTTAGGAACAGGGACAGAGTTAGGAACAGGGACAGAGTTAGGAACAGGGACAGAGTTAGGAACAGGGACAGAGTTAGGGGACAGGACAGAGTTAGGACAGGGACAGAGTTAGGGACAGGACAGAGTTAGAAACAGGGACAAGGAGTTAGGAACAGGGACAGAGTTAGGAACAGGGACAGAGTTAGGAACAGGGACAGAGTTAGGGACAGAGTTAGGAACAACAGGGACAGGACAGAGTTAGGGACAGGGACAGAGTTAGGAACAGGGACAGAGTTAGGAACAGGAACAGAGTTAGGAACAGGGACAGAGTTAGGGACAGGGACAGAGTTAGGAACAGGGACAGAGTTAGGACAGGGACAGAGTTAGGAACAGGGACAGAGTTAGGAACAGGGACAGAGTTAGGGACAGGACAGAGTTAGGAACAGGGACAGAGTTAGAACAGGGACAGGGACAGAGTTAGGGGACAGGGACAGAGTTAGGAACAGGGACAGAGTTAGGAACAGGGACAGAGTTAAGGAACAGGGACAGGGACAGGGACAGAGTTGAACAGGGACAGAGTTAGGGACAGGGACAGAGTTAGGAAAGGGACAGAGTTAGGAACAGGGACAGAGTTAGGAACAGGGACAGAGGGACAGAGGACAGGGTTAGGAACAGGGCCAGAGTTAGGAACAGGGACAGAGTTAGAACAGGGACAGAGTTAGGAACAGGACAGAGTTAGGAACAGGGACAGAGTTAGGAGGACAGGGACAGAGTTAGGACAGACAGATTAGGACAGGGACAGAGGAACAGGATGACAGGGACAGAGCTAAGAACAAGGACAAGAGTTAGGACAGAATTAGGAACAGGGACAGGGACAGGACAGGACAGAGTTAAGAACAGGGACAGAGTTAGGAACAGGGACAGAGTTAGGACAACAGAGTTAGAACAGGGACAAAGTTAGAACAGGACAACAGAGTTAGGAACAGGGACAGAGTTAGAACAGGGACAGGGACAGAGTTAGGAACAGGACAGAGTTAGGAACAGGGACAGGGACAGGGACAGAGAGGAACAGGGACAGAGTTAGGAACAACAGAGTTAGGAACAGGGACAGAGTTAGGAACAGGACAGAGTTAAGAACAGGGACAGGGACAGAGTTAGGAACAGGACAGAGTTAGGACAGGACAGAGTTAGGAACAGGGACAGAGACAGGACAGGGACAGAGTTGGAACAGGGACAGAGTTAGGAACAGAGTTAGGACAGGGACAGAGTTAGGGACAGGGACAGAGTTAGGAACAGGGACAGAGTTAGGAACAGGGACAGAGTTAGGGGACAGAGTTAGGGGGGACAGAGTTAGGGACAGGACAGAGTTAGGAACAGGGACAGGGGGACAGAGTTAGGAACAGGGACAGAGTTAGGGACAGGGACAGAGTTAGGAACAGGGACAGAGGGACAGTTAGGAACAGGGACAGAGTTAGGGACAGGACAGAGTTAGGAACAGGGACAGAGTTAGGAACAGGACAGAGTTAGGGACAGGGACAGAGTTAGGAACAGGGACAGAGTTAGGAACAGGACAGAGTTAGGAACAGGGACAGAGTTAGGAACAGGGACAGACAGAGTTAGGAACAGGGACAGGGACAGAGTTAGAACAGGACAGAGTTAGGACAGGGACAGAGTTAGGGACAGGACAGAGTTAGGACAGGGACAGAGTTAGGAACAGACAGGGACAGGGACAGAGTTAGGAACAGGGGACAGGACAGAGTTAGGAACAGGGGACAGGGACAGAGTTAGGAACAGGGACAGAGTTAGGAACAGGGACAGAGTTAGGAACAGGGAACAGGACAGGGACAGAGTTAGGAACAGGACAGAGTTAGGGACAGGGACAGAGTTAGGAACAGGGGACAGGAGAGTTAGGAACAGGACAGAGCAGGAACAGGGACAGGGACAGAGTTAGGAACAGGGACAGAGTTAGGACCAGGACAGAGTTAGGGACAGGGACAGAGTTAGGAACAGGGACAGAGTAGGAACAGGACAGGACAGGGACAGAGTTAGGAACAGGGACAGAGCTAGGAAAGGGACAGAGTTAGGAACAGGGACAGAGTTAGGAACAGGGAACAGGGACAGGAACAGGGACAGAGTTAGGGACAGGGACAGAGTTAGGGACAGGGACAGAGTTAGGAACAGGGACAGAGTTAGGAACAGGGACAGGGACAGGGACAGAGTTAGGAACAGGGACAGAGTTAGGGACAGGGACAGAGTTAGGGACAGGGACAGAGTTAGGAACAGGGACAGAGTTAGGAACAGGGACAGGGACAGAGTTAGGAACAGGGACAGGGACAGGGACAGAGTTAGGAACAGGGACAGAGTTAGGAACAGGGACAGAGTTAGGAACAGGGACAGAGTTAGGAACAGGGACAGGGACAGGGACAGAGTTAGGAACAGGGACAGAGTTAGGAACAGGGACAGGGACAGAGTTAGGAACAGGGACAGAGTTAGGAACAGGGACAGAGTTAGGAACAGGGACAGAGTTAGGAACAGGGACAGAGTTAGGAACAGGGACAGAGTTAGCGGATGGGACAGAGTTAGGAACAGGGACAGAGTTAGGAACAGGGGACAGAGTTAGGAACAGGGACAGGGACAACAGGAACAGGGACAGAGTTAGAACAGGGACAGACAGAGTTAGGGACAGGGACAGAGTTAGGGACAGGGACAGAGTTAGTTAGGACAGGGACAGAGTTAGGAACAGGACAGAGTTAGGGACAGGGACAGAGTTAGGAACAGGGACAGAGTTAGGAACAGGGACAGAGTTAGGAACAGGACAGAGAGTTAGGAACAGGACAGAGTTAGGAACAGGGACAGAGTTAGGGACAGGACAGAGTTAGGAACAGGGACAGAGATGGAACAGGAGACAGTTTAGAACAGGGACCTAGGGACAGGGACAGGAGTTAGGGGACAGGGACAGAGTTAGGAACAGGACAGAGTTAGACAGGGACAGGGACAGGACAGGGACAGGACAGAGTTAGGAACAGGGACAGAGTTAGGAACAGGGACAGAGTTAGGAACAGGGACAGGATGGAGTGAGCAGTAAACAGTTTTTAATTTCCTGATCCTCCCAGGGCACAGAGACAGGGACAGGAACAGGGACAGGAACAGGGACAGGAACAGAGACAGGGACAGGACAGGACAGGGACAGGAACAGGGACAGAGTTAGGAACAGGGACAGGGACAGAGTTAGGAACAGGAGACAGGGACAGAGACAGGAACAGAGACAGGACAGGAACAGGACAGGGACAGAACAGACAGGACAGGACAGGGACAGGAACAGGGACAGAGACAGGACAGGGACAGGGACAGGAACAGGGACAGGGACAGAGACAGGACAGGGACAGGGACAGAGTTAGGAACAGGGACAGAGTTAGGAACAGGGACAGAGTTAGGAACAGGGACAGAGTTAGGAACAGGGACAGGGACAGAGTTAGGAACAGGGACAGAGTTAGGAACAGGGACAGGGACAGGGACAGAGTTAGGAACAGGGACAGGGACAGGGACAGAGTTAGGAACAGGGACAGAGTTAGGAACAGGGACAGAGTTAGGAACAGGGACAGAGTTAGGGACAGGGACAGAGTTAGGGACAGGGACAGGGACAGGACAGAGTTAGGAACAGGGACAGAGTTAGGAACAGGGACAGAGTTAGGAACAGGGACAGGGACAGAGTTAGGAACAGGGACAGAGTTAGGGACAGGGACAGAGTTAGGGACAGGGACAGAGTTAGGAACAGGGACAGAGTTAGGAACAGGGACAGAGTTAGGGACAGGGACAGAGTTAGGAACAGGGACAGAGTTAGGAACAGGGACAGAGTTAGGAACAGGGACAGAGTTAGGAACAGGGACAGAGTTAGGGACAGGGACAGAGTTAGGGACAGGGACAGAGTTAGGGACAGGGACAGAGTTAGGGACAGAGTTAGGGGACAGGGACAGAGTTAGGAACAGGGACAGAGTTAGGAACAGGGACAGAGTTAGGAACAGGGACAGAGTTAGGAACAGGGACAGAGTTAGGAACAGGGACAGAGTTAGGGACAGGGACAGAGTTAGGGACAGGGACAGAGTTAGGAACAGGGACAGAGTTAGGAACAGGGACAGAGTTAGGGACAGGGACAGAGTTAGGGACAGGGACAGAGTTAGGAACAGGGACAGAGACAGGGACAGGAACAGGGACAGAGACGGAGTGAGCAGTAAACAGTTTTTAATTTCCTGATCCTCCCCCAGGGCACTGAGAGACAGGGACAGGAACAGGAACAGGAACAGGGACAGAGACAGGGACAGGGACAGAGACAGGGACAGGAACAGGGACAGAGTTAGGAACAGGGACAGGGACAGAGTTAGGAACAGGAACAGAGACAGGGACAGGGACAGGAACAGAGACAGGGACAGGAACAGAGACAGGGACAGGAACAGGGACAGGAACAGGGACAGAGACAGGAACAGGGACAGGGACAGAGACAGGAACAGGGACAGGGACAGAGTTAGGAACAGGGACAGAGACAGAGTTAGGAACAGGGACAGAGACAGGAACAGGGACAGAGACAGGAACAGGGACAGAGACAGGGACAGGGACAGGGACAGGAACAGGAACAGGAACAGGGACAGAGTTAGGAACAGGGACAGAGACAGAGTTAGGAACAGGGACAGAGACAGGAACAGGGACAGAGACAGAGACAGGGACAGAGACAGAGACAGGAACAGGGACAGGGACAGAGACAGGGACAGGAACAGGGACAGGGACAGAGACAGAGACAGAGACAGAGACAGGGACAGGAACAGGGACAGAGACAGGGACAGGGACAGGGACAGGGACAGAGTTAGGAACAGGGACAGGGACAGAGTTAGGAACAGGGACAGAGACAGAGTTAGGAACAGGGACAGAGACAGGGACAGGAACAGGGACAGAGACAGGAACAGGGACAGAGACAGAGTGAGCAGTAAACAGTTTTTAATTTCCTGATCCTCCCCCGGGGCACTGAGAGAGATGGGTCTCCATAACGTCTGCTAATATTTCATGCTAGAGAGGAGAGGAGGATATTGTATTTCTGTCCTCTGAGTGTGCTTTTCCAATCAATATCCCCCGCTCTTATCTAACCCATCTCAGCGCTGGAGAACTCTCCTCTCAGCCCAACCGGGCTACGTACCAAATTGCAGCCTTTTCTCTACAAAGAGGCCCATGGGCTTTGGACAAAAGTGGTGCACTATATAGGGAATAGGGCTTTGGTCAAAAGAAGTGCACTATGTAGGGAATAGGATGCCAGTAGAGACGCAATACGTATTTTTCTATAACGTAGCTACTGGGTCATAACAAAAGAAAGATGTGGTAATTGTATACAGGCGAGGGCCTATACTTTACACATTTAGTGGATATACTATATTTTAAAGGTCCCAAAATAGAATGGTCGTTTGGTTTTCCTCCCCCCAACACAATATACTGTATGTGCTGTGGCCCACAGCAGGAGGTATGTATGCTAGGTGTGAGTCTTGGACATGGAGCTGGGCATCATTTGACGTCAGATACCGTTTTATATTATATAAATGCATACACACCACACCTGCTCGTCGAACATTTGAGATCTGAATGTTACGCTCCACACAGTGGAGATCTGAATGTTACGCTCCACACAGTGGAGATCTGAATGTTACGCTCCACAGTGGAGATCTGAATGTTACGCTCCACAGTGGAGATCTGAATGTTACGCTCCACACAGTGGAGATCTGAATGTTACGCTCCACACAGTGGAGATCTGAATGTTACGCTCCACAGTGGAGATCTGAATGTTACGCTCCACAGTGGAGATCTGAATGTTACGCTCCACAGTGGAGATCTGAATGTTACGCTCCACAGTGGAGATCTGAATGTTACGCTCCACACAGTGGAGATCTGAATGTTACGCTCCACACAGTGGAGATCTGAATGTTACGCTCCACAGTGGAGATCTGAATGTTACGCTCCACACAGTGGAGATCTGAATGTTACGCTCCACACAGTGGAGATCTGAATGTTACGCTCCACAGTGGAGATCTGAATGTTACGCTCCACAGTGGAGATCTGAATGTTACGCTCCACAGTGGAGATCTGAATGTTACGCTCCACAGTGGAGATGAAGCTAGCCCAAAAGGTTAGCAAACAGAATCTAATTTCCACCCAGATGTTTGTTATATCAATAACTGCTGATATCCACATATCTCCAAACTGCAGTTGATTATCTGAATGAGATTGGACGGCTATATTTAACCTGGTGGGTTGGTTATCTGAATGAGATTGGACGGCTATATTTAACCTGGTGGGTTGGTTATCTGAATGAGATTGGACGGCTATATTTAACCTGGTGGGTTGGTTATCTGAATGAGATTGGACGGCTATATTTAACCTGGTGGGTTGGTTATCTGAATGAGATAGGACGGCTATATTTAACCTGGTGGGTTGGTTATCTGAATGAGATAGGACGGCTATATTTAACCTGGTGGGTTGGTTATCTGAATGAGATTGGACGGCTATATTTAACCTGGTGGGTTGGTTATCTGAATGAGATTGGTGGGTTGGTTATCTGAATGAGATTGGTGGGTTGGTTATCTGAATGAGATCGGTGGGTTGGTTATCTGAATGAGATTGGTGGGTTGGTTATCTGAATGAGATTGGTGGGTTGGTTATCTGAATGAGATTGGACGGCTATATTTAACCTGGTGGGTTGGTTATCTGAATGAGATTGGACGGCTATATTTAACCTGGTGGGTTGGTTATCTGAATGAGATAGGACGGCTATATTTAACCTGGTGGGTTGGTTATCTGAATGAGATAGGACGGCTATATTTAACCTGGTGGGTTGGTTATCTGAATGAGATTGGACGGCTATATTTAACCTGGTGGGTTGGTTATCTGAATGAGATTGGACGGCTATATTTAACCTGGTGGGTTGGTTATCTGAATGAGATAGGACGGCTATATTTAACCTGGTGGGTTGGTTATCTGAATGAGATTGGACGGCTATATTTAACCTGGTGGGTTGATTATCTGAATGAGATTGGACGGCTATATTTAACCTGGTGGGTTGGTTATCTGAATGAGATTGGACGGCTATATTTAACCTGGTGGGTTGGTTATCTGAATGAGATTGGACGGCTATATTCAACCTGGTGGGTTGGTTATCTGAATGAGATTGGTGGGTTGGTTATCTGAATGAGATTGGTGGGTTGGTTATCTGAATGAGATCGGTGGGTTGGTTATCTGAATGAGATTGGTGGGTTGGTTATCTGAATGAGATTGGTGGGTTGGTTATCTGAATGAGATTGGTGGGTTGGTTATCTGAATGAGATTGGACAGCTATATTCAACCTGGTGGGTTGGTTATCTGAATGAGATTGGACGGCTATATTTAACCTGGTGGGTTGGTTATCTGAATGAGATTGGACGGCTATATTTAACCTGGTGGGTTGGTTATCTGAATGAGATTGGACGGCTATATTTAACCTGGTGGGTTGGCATATATAGAGCTGCTAAAGATCATGTTGACCCTGAGATCTGTGTGTGTGTGTGTACTAAGCAACAGAATGGAAATGACTTGTAGATTATGTTAAACTGATAAGATTCAGTCTCCATGAAATGACTCCTGTACCTCTGCTAGTTGTTTGGGCTCTAAAGCCAGGTTACTGTAAAACACTTGACAACTACTGAAGTAAAAAAAGGCCTTTGTATTTTCATTTGAAGTCTGAAGTTTACATACACTTAGGTTGGAGTCATTAAAACTCGTTTTTCAACCACTCTACAAATTTCTTGTTAAACTATAGTTTGGCAAGTCGGTTAGGACATCTACTTTGTGTATGACACAAGTCATTTATCCAACAATTGTTTATAGACAGATTATTTCACTTATAATTCACTGTATCACAATTCCAGTGGGTCAGAAGTTTACATACACTAAGTTGACTGTGCCTTTAAACAGCTTGGAAAATTCCAGAAAATAATGTCATGGCTTTAGAAGATTCTTTGACATCAATTAGAGGTGTACCTGTGGATGTATTTCAAGGTCTACCTTCAAACTCAGTGCCTCATTGCTTGACATCATGGGAAAATCTAAAGAAATCAGCCAAGACCTAAGAAAAAAATTGTAGACCTCCACAAGTCTGGTTCATCCTTGGGAGCAATTTCCAAAAACCTGAAGGTACCACGTTCATCTGTACAAACAATAGTACGCAAGTATAAACACCATGGGACCACGCAGCCGTCATACCGCTCAGGAAGGAGACGCTTTCTGTCTCCTAGAGATGAACGTACTTTGGTGCGAAAAGTGCAAATCATCCCAGAACAACAGCAAAGGACCTGGTGAAGATGCTGGAGGAAACAGGTGCAAAAGTATCTATATCTACAGTAAAACGAGTCCTATATCGACATAACCTGAAAGGCCGCTCAGCAAGGAAGAAGCCACTGCTCCAAAACCACCATAAAAAAGCCAGACAGTAAAGTACACATTCTAAAACGGTAAAATTATGTTTTGCACAAAAATGGCAATATGAAAATCTGCACGCAGCCAACCCTAATTTCAATTAGTAAACACATTAAAAATCCAATGCAAAGTTACACCTCTTCTAGTTGTAGGGAGGACCCGGCCAGCCTAATCCCTATAATGTAAACTCCAACAGAAATAACTTCATGTATAACTTCAAATTAAACCAAATCGTTGGCACTCATGACGACTGGTTTCAATCAAATTTTCAGTCAACTTACAAGCAAATACTTTATGAATATACTGGTCCAAATCACCTTGCAACTAGCCCCGACTAGCCTGCTAACGTTAGCCCCGACTAGCCTGCTAACGTTAGCCCTGACTAGCCTGCTAACGTTAGCCCCGACTAGCCTGCTAACGTTAGCCCTACCAACGTTATGTTAGCACTACATGAGTCAGCCAGCTGCAATCAACACTTAGCTTACATAACTAGCCAGTTATTAATGATTGTTAGCTATATGCAGTTTTCTTAACCAGCAAGCAAACCAGCCAGCTAACGTTAGCTTTTAGCTATTTAGCTTTTAAATATTAACCTGGCCAGCCTAGCCAACCATGGTCGGCAAGCTTAGAGCCCAACTACTAGAGACAACTAGAGAGGCCGCTCAGCAAGGAAGAAGCCACTGCTCCAAAACCGCCATTAAAAAAGCCAGACTACGGTTTGCAACTGCACATGGGGACAAAGATCTAACTTTTTGGAGAAATGTCCTCTGGTCTGATGAAACAAAAAAATAACTGATTGGCCATAATGAGTTTGGAGGAAAAAGGGGGAGGCTTGCAAGCCGAAGAACACCATCCCTACCGTGAAGCACGGAGGTGGCAGCATCATGTTATGGAGCTGCTTTGCTGCAGGAGGGACTGGTGCACTTCACAAAATAGATGGCATCATGAGGTAGGAAAATTATGTGGATATATTGAAGCAACATCTCAAGACATCAGTCAGGAAGTTAAAGCTTGGTTGCAAATGGGTCTTCCAAATGGACAATGACCCCAAGCATACTTCCAAAGTTGTGGCAAAATGGCTTAAGGACAACAAAGTCAAGGTATTGGAGTGGCCATCACAAAGTTCGGACCTCAATCCTATAGAATATTTGTGGGCAGAACTGAAAAAGCGTGTGCGAGCAAGGTGGCCTACAAACCTGACTCAGTTACACCAGCTCTGTCAGGAGGAATGGGCCAAAATTCGCCCAACTTATTTTGGGAAGCTTGTGGAAGGCTACCCAAAACGTTCGACCCAACTTAAACAATTTAAAGGCAATGCTACATAGTGCACTACTTTAGACCAGGACCCTATTCCCTATATAGTGCACTACTTTAGACCAGAGCCCTATTCCCTATATAGTACACTACTTTAGACCAAGACACCATTTGGAATGCTCTCGCAGTCCTCTATTAAATATGTAAAAATGCCACATTACTCCCCGACTGTCACATAGACCAGCACCCATGATAATATACACACTGTAACACTCATTATCTCTATCTCTCATTGTCTCTCAGAGTGACTGAGTGAAGCTAGCACAGCAGCTTCCAGTATTCAAGGTTCATATGGTTAACTATTCAACAGTGGTTGTGGAGCTTCTGGCTACAGCTTTACACTGCATCCCAAATGGTGCACTATTCCCTATGTGGGTGCTGGTCTAAAAAGTAGTGCACTATATATGGAATAGGGTGCCATTTGGTACAACGTGCCTTTAGTGTAGTTTAAAAGAGCTGTAACATCGGGCATTCCAATTCTCAGAACTCCTGTTCTGTTCTGGTCATTATTAATCATTATCCAAGGAGAAAGCAGGATCTAGTCACTGTGATGTAGTCAGTGATCACAGAATATGGAGTTATCCCCTTTTACTGAATATGCAACCGCAGCTGAAGGAGCAAACAGTATTCATTGATCTCCCTTGTAAAACATTCTCTCTTTCTCTCTTTCAACTCGCTGTTGGCTGGGCTCCCTGCCTGTGCCATTAAACCCCTACAACTCATCCAGAACGCCGCAGCCCGTCTGGTGTTCAACCTTCCCAAGTTCTCTCACGTCACCCCGCTCCTCCGCTCCCTCCACTGGCTTCCAGTTGAAGCTCGCATCCGCTACAAGACCATGGTGCTTGCCTACGGAGCTGTGAGGGGAACGGCACCTCAGTACCTCCAGGCTCTGATCAGGCCCTACACCCAAACAAGGGCACTGCGTTCATCCACCTCTGGCCTGCTCGCCTCCCTACCACTGAGGAAGTACAGTTCCCGCTCAGCCCAGTCAAAACTGTTCGCTGCTCTGGCCCCCCAATGGTGGAACAAACTCCCTCACGACGCCAGGACAGCGGAGTCAATCACCACCTTCCGGAGACACCTGAAACCCCACCTCTTTAAGGAATACCTAGGATAGGATAAAGTAATCCCTCTCACCCCCCCTCCCCCTGAAAAGATTTAGATGCACTACTGTTCCACTGGAGGTCATAAGGTGAATGCACCAATTTGTAAGTCGCTCTGGATAAGAGCGTCTGCTAAATGACTTAAATGTAATGTAAATGTCTCTCTCTCTACAACCCAGACCACCCATACAACAACAACAACAACATCTGAAATACTAGGTGTTAATTCTGGGAATGTATTATGGTGGATTTAGGAATTTAAATAAATAAAATGTATTTATTAGAATTTAAATAAAATTATCCACAGCCATTGTTGCAACCCCTATTACCAGACTGTTCAACCTCTCTTTCATATCGTCCGACGAGATCCCTAAAGATTGGACGACGAATCAATGCTTAGATACCAGCCCGGCAGTTTGGGAAAATCTCTCCAGTTTGATTGAGACCGACAGAATCGTACATTCTGCTTGTGCTTCTCGTAACACCTTATCCCTTAACAATCTAAGCCCCGTCTAAGAGTCCAAGACCCATCTAAGAGTCCAAGCCCCGTCTAAGAGTCCAAGCCCCGTCTAAGAGTCCAAGCCCCGTCTAAGAGTCCAAGACCCGTCTAAGAGTCCAAGACCCATCTAAGAGTCCAAGACCCATCTAAGAGTCCAAGACCCATCTAAGAGTCCAAGCTTGTTGTTGTTGAGGCAAGTCAAAGTTCAGTAGCCGATGTCTACACCACTTGGTTAACGGTAGGGGTGGGCAGTACAAACGGGATTCTTCAATGAAGTGTTTGCTGTTATTCAACGAGAGAGGAGAGAGAGCTCGGCCCTACTGAGAGGAGAGAGAGCTAGGCCCTACTGAGAGGAGAGAGAGCTAGGCCCTACTGAGAGGAGAGAGAGCTAGGCCCTACTGAGAGGAGAGAGAGCTAGGCCCTACTGAGAGGAGAGAGAGCTCGGCCCTACTGAGAGGAGAGAGAGCTCGGCCCTACTGAGAGGAGAGAGAGCTCGGCCCTACTGAGAGGAGAGAGAGCTAGGCCCTACTGAGAGGACAGAGAGCTGGGCCCTACTGAGAGGACAGAGAGCTGGGCCCTACTGAGAGGAGAGAGAGCTCGGCCCTACTGAGAGGAGAGAGAGCTCGGCCCTACTGAGAGGAGAGAGAGCTCGGCCCTACTGAGAGGACAGAGAGCTGGGCCCTACTGAGAGGACCGAGAGCTGGGCCCTACTGAGAGGAGAGAGAGCTAGGCCCTACTGAGAGGACAGAGAGCTGGGCCCTACTGAGAGGACCGAGAGCTGGGCCCTACTGAGAGGACAGAGCTGGGCCCTACTGAGAGGACAGAGAGCTGGGCCCTACTGAGAGGAGAGAGAGCTAGGCCCTACTGAGAGGAGAGAGAGCTAGGCCCTACTGAGAGGAGAGAGAGCTAGGCCCTACTGAGAGGAGAGAGAGCTCGGCCCTACTGAGAGGAGAGAGAGCTCGGCCCTACTGAGAGGAGAGAGAGCTCGGCCCTACTGAGAGGAGAGAGAGCTCGGCCCTACTGAGAGGAGAGAGAGCTAGGCCCTACTGAGAGGAGAGAGAGCTAGGCCCTACTGAGAGGAGAGAGAGCTCGGCCCTACTGAGAGGAGAGAGAGCTAGGCCCTACTGAGAGGAGAGAGAGCTTGGCCCTACTGAGAGGAGAGAGAGCTAGGCCCTACTGAGAGGACAGAGAGCTGGGCCCTACTGAGAGGACCGAGAGCTGGGCCCTACTGAGAGGACAGAGAGCTGGGCCCTACTGAGAGGAGAGAGAGCTAGGCCCTACTGAGAGGAGAGAGAGCTAGGCCCTACTGAGAGGAGAGAGAGCTAGGCCCTACTGAGAGGAGAGAGAGCTCGGCCCTACTGAGAGGAGAGAGAGCTCGGCCCTACTGAGAGGAGAGAGAGCTCGGCCCTACTGAGAGGAGAGAGAGCTAGGCCCTACTGAGAGGAGAGAGAGCTCGGCCCTACTGAGAGGAGAGAGAGCTCGGCCCTACTGAGAGGAGAGAGAGCTCGGCCCTACTGAGAGGAGAGAGAGCTCGGCCCTACTGAGAGGAGAGAGAGCTCGGCCCTACTGAGAGGAGAGAGAGCTGGGCCCTACTGAGAGAACAGAGAGCTGGGCCCTACTGAGAGGACAGAGAGCTGGGCCCTACTGAGAGGAGAGAGAGCTGGGCCCTACTGAGAGGAGAGAGAGCTAGGCCCTACTGAGAGGAGAGAGAGCTAGGCCCTACTGAGAGGAGAGAGAGCTCGGCCCTACTGAGAGGAGAGAGAGCTCGCCCCTACTGAGAGGAGAGAGAGCTCGGCCCTACTGAGAGGAGAGAGAGCTCGGCCCTACTGAGAGGAGAGAGAGCTCGGCCCTACTGAGAGGAGAGAGAGCTCGGCCCTACTGAGAGGAGAGAGAGCTCGGCCCTACTGAGAGGAGAGAGAGCTCGGCCCTACTGAGAGGAGAGAGAGCTCGGCCCTACTGAGAGGAGAGAGAGCTCGGCCCTACTGAGAGGAGAGAGAGCTCGGCCCTACTGAGAGGAGAGAGAGCTAGGCCCTACTGAGAGGAGAGAGAGCTAGGCCCTACTGAGAGGAGAGAGAGCTAGGCCCTACTGAGAGGACAGAGAGCTAGGCCCTACTGAGAGGCCAGAGAGCTAGGTCCTACTGAGAGGACAGAGAGCTGGAAACTACTAAGAGGACAGAGAGCTGGGCCCTACTGAGAGGACAGAGAGCTGGGCCCTACTGAGGACAGAGACATGGGCCCTACTGAGAGGACAGAGAGCTGGGCCCTACTGAGAGGACAGAGAGCTGGGCCCCACTGAGAGGACAGAGAGCTGGGCCCTACTGAGAGGACAGAGAGCTGGGCCCTACTGAGAGGACAGAGAGCTGGGCCCTACTGAGAGGACAGAGAGCTGGGCCCTACTGAGAGGACAGAGAGCTGGGCCCTACTGAGAGGACAGAGAGCTAGGCCCTACTGAGAGGACAGAGAGCTGGGCCCTACTGAGAGGACAGAGCTGGGCTGGGCCCTACTGAGAGGACAGAGAGCTGGGCCCTACTGAGAGGACAGAGAGCTAGGCCCTACTGAGAGAAGAGTGTGAATCAGCAACTAAGTTCTACTGAGGCCATGCCTTCCTCCTGGTTACTCCAACCTCGGCCAACAGCTCCGCACCCCCCGCAACTACTTACCCAAGCCTCCCCAGCTTCTCCTTTACACAAATCCAGATAGCAGATGTTCTGAAAGAGCTGCAACACCTGGACCCGTACAAATCAGCTGGGCTTGACAATCTGGACCCTCTATTTCTGAAACTATCCGCCGCCATTGTCGCAACCCCTATTACCAGCCTGTTCAACCTCTCTTTCATATCGTATGAGATCCCCAAGGATCGGAAAGCTGCCGCAGTCATCCCCCTCTTCAAAGGGGGAGACACCCTGGACCCAAACTGTTACAGACCTATATCCATGCTGCCCTGCCTATCAAAGGTCTTTTGAAAGCCTAGTCAACAAATAGATCACTGACCATCTCAAATCCCACCGTACCTTCTCCGCTGTGCAATCTGGTTTCCGAGCCGGTCACGGGTGCACCTCAGCCACGCTCAAGGTACTAAACGATATCATAACCGCCATCGATAAAAGACAGTACTGTGCAGCCGTAGCACGCGCTCCAGCAGGTGTATCTCACTGATCATCCCTAAAGCCAACACCTCATTTGGCCGCCTTTCCTTCCAGTTCTCTGCTGCCTGTGACTGGAACGAATTGCAACAATCGCTGAAGTTGGAGACTTTTATCTCCCTCACCAACTTCAAACATCAGCTATCCGAGCAGCTAACCGATCGCTGCAGCTGTACATAGTCTATTGGTAAATAGCCCACCCAATTTACCTACCTCATCCCCATACTGTTCTTATTTATTTACTTTTCTGCTCTTTTGCACACCAATATCTCTACCTGTACATGACCATCTGATCATTTATCACTCCAGTGTTAATCTGCTAAATTGTAATTATTCACATACCTCCTCATGCCTTTTGCACACAATGTATATAGACTCTCTTTTTTTCTACTGTGTTATTGACTTGTTAATTGTTTACTCCATGTGTAACTCTGTGTTGTATGCTCACACTGCTATGCTTTATCTTGGCCAGGTCGTAGTTGCAAATGAGAACTTGTTCTCAACTGACCTACCTGGTTAAATAAAGGTGAAATAAAAAATGAAAAAATAAACAATAAGTTATATTGAACTTGAGTATTCAAATACATATTTTTTTAACACAAGGCCAGAACATAATACAGTTTATAACAATTTACCTAATTTACCATAACCATTACAGATAACACATCTGTAATATAAAATAGAATAAAATAGTTTTTCTCCAGGGTAATAAATCAAAATGTGTCTTTTCGATATACAGAAGCTGGTTGAGAGAGAGAGCCAAGAGCCGAGGCAAAGAGTGGCTATTTCGAACAATCTCAAGTATAATATATATTTTGATTTTGGGTTACTACATGATTCCATGTGTGTTATTTCATAGTTTTTATGTCTTCACTTTTATTCTACAATGTAGAAAATAGTTTTTAATAAATAAAGAAAAACCCTTGAATGAGTAGGTGTCCAAACTTTTGACTGGTACTGTGTATCTCACTAGGTCAGGGGTATTTAAGTCTCCATATATCCACTAACTCCAATATATGCATGACATTGGTCATTTCCTTAAGTGCCTGAGGGTGATAGCTTGAAGTATGATGCCCGTTGAAAATGTAGAAAATAGTTTTTAATAAATAAAGAAAAACCCTTGAATGAGTAGCTGTGTCCAAACATTTGGTACTGTACAGACATTCCATTTAATTTATTCTGCCTGTTTTTTTGGAATGATCTAAAAATGGACAATTCCACAGTGATGAATTACGGCCACAACATCCGGGAAAAGGGAATTTAGCGAGAAGAACTGTGTGATGCTTGGTTTCTTTTTGTTGTTGTGTAAATGCACACATAGGACTACGGAACACTAGAGTCAAAAGCAAATTAACGTTGTCTTCAAGACACATAAAATATATATATATATATATACATATATATATATATATATATACATTCAAAGCTTTCAAAACTCCACCAAATAGTTTTACAGTATTTTAGACTATTATTTTTTATAAATCACAGCTGTTTGCTGCCTCCAGCCATTTGGTGATGATGCCCTGTTTGTTTCAACAGCTGGGTTTCCTTCCAATCTACGACAGATTTTCACGTGAATATTCTACAATCCGTATGAGATGTGTGTTTCCATCCAATTGACTTGTCGATTTAAAAGGTTTGACGACAGAGTTTTATACCCGTCCCTACGTCTGACACCCTACGTCCCTACGTCTGACACCCTACGTCCCTACGTCTGACACCCTACGTCCCTACGTCCGACACCCTACGTCCGACACCCTACGTCCCTACGTCCGACACCCTACGTCACTACGTCCGACGCCCTACGTCCCTACGTCTGACGCCCTACATCCCTACGTCCGACGCCCTACATCCCTACGTCCGACGCCCTACATCCCTACGTCCGACGCCCTACATCCCTACGTCCGACGCCCTACATCCCTACGTCCGACGCCCTACATCCCTACGTCCGACACCCTACGTCCCTACGTCCGACACCCTACGTCACTACGTCCGACGCCCTACGTCCCTACGTCCGACGCCCTACGTCCCTACGTCCGACGCCCTACATCCCTACGTGCCGACGCCCTACATCCCTACGCCGACGCCCTACATCCCTTCGTCGACGCCCTACATCCCGTCCGGCGCCCTACATCCCTACGTCCGACGCCCTACATCCCTACGTCCGACGCCCTACATCCCTACGTCCGACGCCCTACATCCCTACGTCCGACGCCCTACCGTCCGACGCCCTACATCCCTACGTCCGACGCCCTACATCCCTACGTCCGACGCCCTACATCCCTACGTCCGACACCCTACGTCCCTACGTCCGACACCCTACATCACTACGTCCGACACCCTACATCACTACGTCTGACACCCTACATCACTACGTCTGACACCCTACATCACTACGTCTGACACCCTACATCACTACGTCTGACACCCTACATCCCTACGTCTGACACCCTACATCACTACGTCTGACACCCTACATCCCTACGTCTGACACCCTACATCACTACGTCTGACACCCTACATCACTACGTCTGACACCCTACATCACTACGTCTGACACCCTACATCCCTACGTCTGACACCCTACATCACTACGTCTGACACCCTACATCCCTACGTCTGACACCCTACATCACTACGTCTGACACCCTACATCACTACGTCTGACACCCTACATCACTACGTCTGACACCCTACATCACTACGTCTGACACCCTACATCACTACGTCTGACACCCTACATCCCTACGTCTGACACCGGACTGTTTTGGTTTGTTTTGAAACGTCGTCTTTGTCACCCGAGAAAATGTTGTCTTATAGCGGCATTCATAATGTGGGGTGGCAGGGTAGCCTAGTGGTTAGAGTGTAGAGGTGGCAGGGTACCCTACTGGTTAGAGTGTAGAGGTGGCAGGGTAGCCTAGTGGTTAGAGTGTAGAGGTGGCAGGGTAGCCTAGTGGTTAGAGTGTAGAGGTGGCAGGGTAGCCTAGTGGTTAGAGTGTAGAGGTGGCAGGGTAGCCTAGTGGTTAGAGTGTAGAGGTGGCAGGGTAGCCTAGTGGTTAGAGTGTAGAGGTGGCAGGTAGCCTAGTGGTTAGAGTGTAGTGGAGGCAGGTAGCCTCGTGGTTAGAGTGTAGAGGTGGCAGGTAGCCTCGTGGTTAGAGTGTAGAGGTGGTAGGGTAGCCTAGTGGTTAGAGTGTAGAGGTGGCAGGTAGCCTACTGGTTAGAGTGTAGAGGTGGCAGGGTAGCCTAGTGGTTAGAGTGTAGAGGTGGCAGGTAGCCTAGTGGTTAGAGTGTAGAGGTGGCAGGTAGCCTAGTGGTTAGAGTGTAGAGGTGGCAGGGTAGCCTAGTGGTTAGAGTGTAGAGGTGGCAGGTAGCCTAGTGGTTAGAGTGTAGAGGTGGCAGGTAGCCTCGTGGTTAGAGTGTAGAGGTGGCAGGTAGCCTAGTGGTTAGAGTGTAGAGGTGGCAGGTAGCCTAGTGGTTAGAGTGTAGAGGTGGCAGGTAGCCTAGTGGTTAGAGTGTAGAGGTGGCAGGTAGCCTAGTGGTTAGAGTGTAGAGGTGGTAGGGTAGCCTAGTGGTTAGAGTGTAGAGGTGGTAGGGTAGCCTAGTGGTTAGAGTGTAGAGGTGGTAGGGTAGCCTAGTGGTTAGAGTGTAGAGGTGGCAGGTAGCCTAGTGGTTAGAGTGTAGAGGTGGCAGGTAGCCTAGTGGTTAGAGTGTAGAGGTGGCAGGTAGCCTAGTGGTTAGAGTGTAGAGGTGGCAGGGTAGCCTAGTGGTTAGAGTGTAGAGGTGGCAGGTAGCCTAGTGGTTAGAGTGTAGAGGTGGCAGGTAGCCTAGTGGTTAGAGTGTAGAGGTGGCAGGTAGCCTAGTGGTTAGAGTGTAGAGGTGGCAGGGTAGCCTAGTGGTTAGAGTGTAGTGGAGGCAGGTAGCCTCGTGGTTAGAGTGTAGAGGTGGCAGGTAGCCTCGTGGTTAGAGTGTAGAGGTGGTAGGGTAGCCTAGTGGTTAGAGTGTAGAGGTGGCAGGTAGCCTACTGGTTAGAGTGTAGAGGTGGCAGGTAGCCTAGTGGTTAGAGTGTAGAGGTGGCAGGGTAGCCTAGTGGTTAGAGTGTAGAGGTGGCAGGTAGCCTAGTGGTTAGAGTGTAGAGGTGGCAGGTAGCCTAGTGGTTAGAGTGTAGAGGTGGCAGGGTAGCCTAGTGGTTAGAGTGTAGAGGTGGCAGGTAGCCTAGTGGTTAGAGTGTAGAGGTGGCAGGTAGCCTCGTGGTTAGAGTGTAGAGGTGGCAGGTAGCCTAGTGGTTAGAGTGTAGAGGTGGCAGGTAGCCTAGTGGTTAGAGTGTAGAGGTGGCAGGTAGCCTAGTGGTTAGAGTGTAGAGGTGGCAGGTAGCCTAGTGGTTAGAGTGTAGAGGTGGCAGGTAGCCTAGTGGTTAGAGTGTAGAGGTGGCAGGTAGCCTAGTGGTTAGAGTGTAGAGGTGGCAGGTAGCCTAGTGGTTAGAGTGTAGAGGTGGCAGGTAGCCTAGTGGTTAGAGTGTAGAGGTGGCAGGTAGCCTAGTGGTTAGAGTGTAGAGGCGGCAGGGTAGCCTAGTGGTTAGAGTGTAGAGGTGGCAGGTAGCCTAGTGGTTAGAGTGTAGAGGCGGCAGGTAGCCTAGTGGTTAGAGTGTAGAGGTGGCAGGTAGCCTAGTGGTTAGAGTGTAGAGGTGGCAGGTAGCCTAGTGGTTAGAGTGTAGAGGTGGCAGGTAGCCTAGTGGTTAGAGTGTAGAGGAGGCAGGGTAGCCTAGTGGTTAGAGTGTAGAGGAGGCAGGGTAGCCTAGTGGTTAGAGTGTAGAGGAGGCAGGGTAGCCTAGTGGTTAGAGTGTAGAGGTGGCAGGGTAGCCTAGTGGTTAGAGTGTAGAGGTGGCAGGTAGCCTAGTGGTTAGAGTGTAGAGGTGGTAGGGTAGCCTAGTGGTTAGAGTGTAGAGGTGGCAGGTAGCCTCGTGGTTAGAGTGTAGAGGTGGCAGGTAGCCTAGTGGTTAGAGTGTAGAGGTGGCAGGGTACCCTAGTGGTTAGAGTGTAGGGGCGGCAGGTAGCCTAGTGGTTAGAGTGTAGAGGTGGCAGGGTGGCCTAGTGGTTAGAGTGTAGAGGTGGCAGGGTGGCCTAGTGGTTAGAGTGTAGAGGTGGCAGGGTACCCTAGTGGTTAGAGTGTAGGGGCGGCAGGGTACCCTAGTGATTAGAGTGTAGGGGCGGCAGGGTACCCTAGTGGTTAGAATGTAGAGGTGGCAGGGTAGCCTAGTGGTTAGAGTGTAGAGGTGGCAGGGTGGCCTAGTGGTTAGAGTGTAGAGGTGGCAGGGTACCCTAGTGGTTAGAGTGTAGGGGCGGCAGGGTAGCCTAGTGGTTAGAGTGTAGAGGTGGCAGGGTGGCCTAGTGGTTAGAGTGTAGAGGTGGCAGGGTAGCCTAGTGGTTAGAGTGTAGAGGTGGCAGGGTAGCCTAGTGGTTAGAGTGTAGAGGTGGCAGGGTACCCTAGTGGTTAGAGTGTAGAGGTGGCAGGGTAGCCTAGTGGTTAGAGTGTAGAGGTGGCAGGTAGCCTAGTGGTTAGAGTGTAGAGGTGGCAGGGTGGCCTAGTGGTTAGAGTGTAGAGGTGGCAGGGTAGCCTAGTGGTTAGAGTGTAGAGGTGGCAGGTAGCCTAGTGGTTAGAGTGTAGAGGTGGTAGGGTAGCCTAGTGGTTAGAGTGTAGAGGTGGCAGGGTAGCCTAGTGGTTAGAGTGTAGAGGTGGCAGGGTAGCCTCGTGGTTAGAGTGTAGAGGTGGTAGGGTAGCCTAGTGGTTAGAGTGTAGAGGTGGCAGGTAGCCTAGTGGTTAGAGTGTAGAGGTGGTAGGGTAGCCTAGTGGTTAGAGTGTAGAGGTGGCAGGTAGCCTAGTGGTTAGAGTGTTGGACTAGTAACCGAAAGGTTGCAAGTTCAAATCCCCGAGCTGACAAGGTACAGATCTGTCGTTCTGCCCCTGAACAAGGCAGTTAACCCACTGTTTCTAGGCCGTCATTGAAAATAAGAATTTGTTCTTAACTGACTTGCCTCGTAAAATAAAGGTAAAATATGTGATGTAACGAGGGTAGAAAGCAGATGTTTTATCATTCATAATGTAACGAGGGTAGAAAGCAGAGATGTTTTATCATAATGTGATGTAACGAGGGTAGAAAGCAGAGATGTTTTATCATAATGTGATGTAACGAGGGTAGAAAGCAGAGCTGTTTTATCATAATGTGATGTAACGAGGGTAGAAAGCAGAGATGTTTTATCATAATGTGATGTAACGAGGGTAGAAAGCAGAGATGTTTTATCATAATGTGATGTAACGAGGGTAGAAAGCAGAGATGTTTTATCATAATGTGATGTAACGAGGGTAGAAAGCAGAGACGTTTTATCATAATGTGATGTAACGAGGGTAGAAAGCAGAGATGTTTTATCATAATGTGATGTAACGAGGGTAGAAAGCAGAGATGTTTTATCATAATGTGATGTAACGAGGGTAGAAAGCAGAGATGTTTTATCATAATGTGATGTAACGAGGGTAGAAAGCAGAGACGTTTTATCATAATGTGATGTAACGAGGGTAGAAAGCAGAGCTGTTTTATCATAATGTGATGTAACGAGGGTAGAAAGCAGAGATGTTTTATCATAATGTGATGTAACGAGGGTAGAAAGCAGAGATGTTTTATCATAATGTGATGTAACGAGGGTAGAAAGACAAGCAGAGATGTTTTATCATAATGAGATGTAACGAGGGTAGAAAGCAGAGACGTTTTATCATAATGTGATGTAATGAGGGTAGAAAGCAGAGATGTTTTATCATAATGTGATGTAACGAGGGTAGAAAGCAGAGATGTTTTATCATAATGTGATGTAACGAGGGTAGAAAGCAGAGAGGTTTTATCATAATGTGATGTAACGAGGGTAGAAAGCAGAGATGTTTTATCATAATGTGATGTAACGAGGGTAGAAAGCAGAGATGTTTTATCATAATGTGATGTAACGAGGGTAGAAAGCAGAGATGTTTTATCATAATGTGATGTAACGAGGGTAGAAAGCAGAGATGTTTTATCATTCATAATGTAACGAGGGTAGAAAGCAGAGCTGTTTTATCATAATGTGATGTAACGAGGGTAGAAAGCAGAGACGTTTTATCATAATGTGATGTAACGAGGGTAGAAAGCAGAGATGTTTTATCATTCATAATGTGATGTAACGAGGGTAGAGAGACAAGCAGAGATGTTTTATCATAATGTGATGTAACGAGGGTAGAAAGCAGAGATGTTTTATCATAATGTGATGTAACGAGGGTAGAAAGCAGAGACGTTTTATCATAATGTGATGTAACGAGGGTAGAAAGCAGAGATGTTTTATCATAATGTGATGTAACGAGGGTAGAAAGCAGAGACGTTTTATCATTCATAATGTAACGAGGGTAGAAAGCAGAGATGTTTTATCATAATGTGATGTAACGAGGGTAGAAAGCAGAGCTGTTTTATCATAATGTGATGTAACGAGGGTAGAAAGCAGAGATGTTTTATCATAATGTGATGTAACGAGGGTAGAAAGCAGAGATGTTTTATCATAATGTGATGTAACGAGGGTAGAAAGCAGAGATGTTTTATCATAATGTGATGTAACGAGGTTAGAAAGCAGAGATGTTTTATCATAATGTGATGTAACGAGGGTAGAAAGCAGAGATGTTTTATCACAATGTGATGTAACGAGGGTAGAAAGCAGAGACGTTTTATCATAATGTGATGTAACGAGGGTAGAAAGCAGAGATGTTTTATCATAATGTGATGTAACGAGGGTAGAAAGCAGAGATGTTTTATCATAATGTGATGTAACGAGGGTAGAAAGCAGAGATGTTTTATCATAATGTGATGTAACGAGGGTAGAAAGCAGAGATGTTTTATCATAATGTGATGTAACGAGGGTAGAAAGCAGAGACGTTTTATCATAATGTGATGTAACGAGGGTAGAAAGACAAGCAGAGATGTTTTATCATAATGAGATGTAACGAGGGTAGAAAGCAGAGACGTTTTATCATAATGTGATGTAATGAGGGTAGAAAGCAGAGATGTTTTATCATAATGTGATGTAACGAGGGTAGAAAGCAGAGATGTTTTATCATAATGTGATGTAACGAGGTTAGAAAGCAGAGATGTTTTATCATAATGTGATGTAACGAGGGTAGAAAGCAGAGATGTTTTATCATAATGTGATGTAACGAGGGTAGAAAGCAGAGATGTTTTATCATAATGTGATGTAACGAGGGTAGAAAGCAGAGATGTTTTATCATTCATAATGTAACGAGGGTAGAAAGCAGAGATGTTTTATCATAATGTGATGTAACGAGGGTAGAAAGCAGAGATGTTTTATCATAATGTGATGTAACGAGGGTAGAAAGCAGAGATGTTTTATCATAATGTGATGTAACGAGGGTAGAAAGCAGAGATGTTTTATCATTCATAATGTAACGAGGGTAGAAAGCAGAGATGTTTTATCATAATGTGATGTAACGAGGGTAGAAAGCAGAGACGTTTTATCATAATGTGATGTAACGAGGGTAGAAAGCAGAGATGTTTTATCATAATGTGATGTAACGAGGGTAGAAAGCAGAGATGTTTTATCATAATGTGATGTAACGAGGGTAGAAAGCAGAGACGTTTTATCATAATGTGATGTAACGAGGGTAGAAAGCAGAGATGTTTTATCATAATGTGATGTAACGAGGGTAGAAAGCAGAGATGTTTTATCATTCATAATGTAACGAGGGTAGAAAGCAGAGATGTTTTATCATAATGTGATGTAACGAGGGTAGAAAGCAGAGAGGTTTTATCATAATGTGATGTAACGAGGGTAGAAAGCAGAAATGTTTTATCATAATGTGATGTAACGAGGGTAGAAAGCAGAGATGTTTTATCATAATGTGATGTAACGAGGGTAGAAAGCAGAGATGTTTTATCATAATGTGATGTAACGAGGGTAGAAAGCAGAGATGTTTTATCATTCATAATGTAACGAGGGTAGAAAGCAGAGCTGTTTTATCATAATGTGATGTAACGAGGGTAGAAAGCAGAGACGTTTTATCATAATGTGATGTAACGAGGGTAGAAAGCAGAGATGTTTTATCATTCATAATGTGATGTAACGAGGGTAGAGACAAGCAGAGATGTTTTATCATAATGTGATGTAACGAGGGTAGAAAGCAGAGATGTTTTATCATAATGTGATGTAACGAGGGTAGAAAGCAGAGACGTTTTATCATAATGTGATGTAACGAGGGTAGAAAGCAGAGATGTTTTATCATAATGTGATGTAACGAGGGTAGAAAGCAGAGACGTTTTATCATTCATAATGTAACGAGGGTAGAAAGCAGAGATGTTTTATCATAATGTGATGTAACGAGGGTAGAAAGCAGAGCTGTTTTATCATAATGTGATGTAACGAGGGTAGAAAGCAGAGATGTTTTATCATAATGTGATGTAACGAGGGTAGAAAGCAGAGATGTTTTATCATAATGTGATGTAACGAGGGTAGAAAGCAGAGATGTTTTATCATAATGTGATGTTAGAAAGCAGAGGTTAGAAAGCAGAGATGTTTTTATCATAATGTGATGTAAACGAGGGTAGAAAGCAGAGATGTTTTATCACAATGTGATGTAACGAGGGTAGAAAGCAGAGATGTTTATCATAATGTGATGTAACGAGGTAGAAAGCAGAGATGTTTTATCATAATGTGATGTAACGAGGGTAGAAAGCAGAGATGTTTTATCATAATGTGATGTAACGAGGGTAGAAAGAAAGCAGAGATGTTTTATCACAATGTGATGTAACGAGGGTAGAAAGCAGAGATGTTTTATCATAATGTGATGTAACGAGGGTAGAAAGCAGAGATGTTTTATCATAATGTGATGTAACGAGGGTAGAAAGCAGATGTTTTATCATAATGTGATGTAACGAGGGTAGAAAGCAGAGACGTTTTATCATAATGTGATGTAACGAGGGTAGAAAGCAGAGATGTTTTATCATAATGTGATGTAACGAGGGTAGAAAGCAGAGACGTTTTATCATAATGTGATGTAACGAGGGTAGAAAGCAGAGATGTTTTATCACAATGTGATGTAACGAGGGTAGAAAGCAGAGATGTTTTATCATAATGTGATGTAACGAGGGTAGAAAGCAGATGTTTTATCACAATGTTTAAGCAGAGATGTTTTATCATAATGTATCACAATGTGATGTAACGAGGGTAGAAAGCAGAGATGTTTTATCACAATGTGATGTAACGAGGGTAGAAAGCAGAGATGTTTTATCATAATGTGATGTAACGAGGGTAGAAAGCAGAGATGTTTT
>NW_027038178.1:0-26909 GCF_034236695.1 Oncorhynchus nerka | reverse complement strand
TATTGTGAAGACAATAGCGGTATTTTGGGTTGCATCTGATATAACTCCACAAATCAAATGTTATTGGTCGAATACCCATGCCAACTGTAAAGTTTGGTGGGGGAGGAATAATGGTTTGGGCTAGGCCCCTTAGTTCCAGTGAAGGGAAATCTTAACGCTTCAGCATACAATTACATTCTAGACGATTCTGTGTTTCCAACTTTGTGGCAACAGTTTTGGGAAGGCCCTTTCCTGTTTCAGCATGACAATGCTCCTGTGCACAAAGAGATGTTCATACAGAAAGGGTTTGTCGAGATCAGTGTGGAAGAACTTGACTGGTCTGACTTCAACCTCATCTAATACCTTTGGGATGAATTGGAACGCCAACTGCGAGCCAGGCCTAATCGCCCAACATTAGTGCCTGACATCACTAATGCCCTTGTGGCTTAATGGAAGCAAGACCCAGCAGCAATGTTTCAACATCTTGTGGATAGCCTTCCCAGAAGAGTGGAGGCTTTTATAGCAGCAAAGGAGGGACCAACTCCATATTAATGCCCATAATTTTGGAATGAGATGTCCGACGAGCAGTTGTTCACATTGATCATGTAGTGTATATGTACATAATGGTGTGTATAGACAGTATATTAATAGAATGAGCCTTGACTAGAATACAGTATACTGGGAGCACCATTACCAGGATGATGGACAGGGGTACGAGGTAATTGAGGTAGCTATGTAAATATACAGTGCCTTCAGAAGGTATTCATACCCCTTGACTAGAATACAGTATGCTGGGAGCACCATTACCAGGATGATGGACAGGGGTACGAGGTAATTGAGGTAGCTATGTAAATATACAGTGCCTTCAGAAGCATTCATACCTCTTGACTAGAATACAGTATGCTGGGAGCACCATTACCAGGATGATGGACAGGGGTACGAGGTAATTGAGGTAGCTATGTAAATATACAGCGCCTTCAGAAAGTATTCATACCCCTTGACTAGAATACAGTATGCTGGGAGCACCATTACCAGGATGATGGACAGGGGTACGAGGTAATTGAGGTAGCTATGTAAATATACAGTGCCTTCAGAAAGTATTCATACCCCTTGACTAGAATACAGTATGCTGGGAGCACCATTACCAGGATGATGGACAGGGGTACGATGTAATTGAGGTAGCTATGTAAATATACAGTGCCTTCAGAAAGTATTCATACCCATTGACTAGAATACAGTATGCTGGGAGCACCATTACCAGGATGATGGACAGGGGTACGAGGTAATTGAGGTAGCTATGTAAATATACATAGCACCTTCAGAAAGTATTCATACCCCTTGACTAGAATACAGTATACTGGGAGCACCATTACCAGGATGATGGACAGGGGTACGAGGTAATTGAGGTAGCTATGTAAATATACAGTGCCTTCAGAAGCATTCATACCCCTTGACTAGAATACAGTATACTGGGAGCACCATTACCAGGATGATGGACAGGGGTACGAGGTAATTGAGGTAGCTATGTAAATATACAGTGCCTTCAGAAGCATTCATACCCCTTGACTAGAATACAGTATGCTGGGAGCACCATTACCAGGATGATGGACAGGGGTACGAGGTAATTGAGGTAGCTATGTAAATATACAGTGCCTTCAGAAAGTATTCATACCCCTTGACTAGAATACAGTATACTGGGAGCACCATTACCAAGATGATGGACAGGGTTACGAGGTAATTGAGGTAGCTATGTAAATATACATAGCGCCTTCAGAAAGTATTCATACCCCTTGACTAGAATACAGTATACTGGGAGCACCATTACCAGGATGATGGACAGGGGTACGAGGTAATTGAGGTAGCTATGTAAATATACAGTGCCTTCAGAAGCATTCATACCCCTTGACTAGAATACAGTATACTGGGAGCACCATTACCAGGATGATGGACAGGGCTACGAGGTAATTGAGGTAGCTATGTAAATATACATAGCGCCTTCAGAAAGTATTCATACCCCTTGACTAGAATACAGTATACTGGGAGTACCATTACCAGGATGATGGACAGGGGTACGAGGTAATTGAGGTAGCTATGTAAATATACAGCGCCTTCAGAAAGTATTCATACCCCTTGACTAGAATACAGTATACTGGGAGCACCATTACCAGGATGATGGACAGGGGTACGAGGTAATTGAGGTAGCTATGTAAATATACAGTGCCTTCAGAAGCATTCATACCCCTTGACTAGAATACAGTATACTGGGAGCACCATTACCAGGATGATGGACAGGGGTACGAGGTATTTGAGGTAGCTATGTAAATATACATAGCACCTTCAGAAAGTATTCATACCCCTTGACTAATTCTACATTTTGTTGTTACAGCCTGATTTCAAAATTGATTAAATATTTTTCACCCATCTACACACTATCCCATAATGACAAAGTGAAAACATGTTTTCGGACATTTTGCCTAATGTAGTGAAAATTTCATACGTAAATATTTAATTTATGTAAGTATTCACATCCCTTTATTATGACAGTCTGAATTGAGCTCCTGTGTATTCAATTTCCTTTGATCATCATTGACATCACTACAACTTGATTGGAGTCCACCTGTGGCCAATTAAATTGTTTGGACATGATTTAGAAAGAAACACACCTGTTTATACATTTCACATGACTGGGAGCCAGGCCCACCCACTTAGGAGCCAGGCTCAGCCAATCAGAATGAGTTTTTCCCCACAAAATGGGCTTCATTACAGAACTACTTATTAAATCAAATCAAATTTTATTTGTCACATACACATGGTTAGCAGATGTTAATGCGAGTGTAGCGAAATGCTTGTGCTTCTAGTTCTGACAATGCAGTAATAACCAACGAGTAATCGAACCTAACAATTCTACAACTACTACCTTATACACACAAGTGTAAAGGGATAAAGAATATGTACATAAGATATATGAATGAGTGATGGTACAGAACGGCATAGGCAAGATGCAGTAGATGGTATTGAGTACAGTATATACATATGAGATGAGTAATGTAGGGTATGTAAACATAAAAGTGGCATTGTTTAAAGTGGCTAGTGATACATGTATTACATAAAGATGGCAAGATGCAGTAGATGGTATAGAGTACAGTATATACATATGTAATGAGTAATGTAGGGTAGGTAAACATTATATTAAGCGGCATTGTTTAAAGTGGCTAGAGATATATTTTTTACATCAATTTCCATTATTATAGTGAGTTGGAGTTGAGTCAGTATGTTGGCAGCAGCCACTCAATGTTAGTGGTGACTGTTTAACAGTCTGATGGCCTTGAGATAGAAGCTGTTTTTCAGTCTCTCGGTCCCTGCTTTGATGCACCTGTACTGACCTCGCCTTCTGGATGATAGCGGGGTGTACTGGCAGTGGCTCGGGTGGTTGTTGTCCTTGATGATCTTTATGGCCTTCCTGTGACATCGGGTGGTGTAGGTGTCCTGGAGGGCAGGTAGTTTGCCCTCGGTGATGCGTTGTGCAGACCTCACTACCTTCTGGAGAGCCTTACGGTTGTGGGCGGAGCAGTTGCCGTACCAGGCGGTGATTCAGCCCGACAGGATGCTCTCGATTGTGCATCTGTAGAAGTTTGTGAGTGCTTTTGGTGACAAGCCGAATTTCTTCAGCCTCCTGAGGTTGAAGAGGCGCTGCTGCACCTTCTTCACAACGGCGTCTGTGTGGGTGGACCAATTCAGTTTGTCCGTGATGTGTACGCTGAGGAACTTAAAACTTTCCACCCTCTCCACTACCTCTGCTGTTTCCTGAAGTCCACAATCATCTCCTTTGTTTTGTTGACGTTGAGTGTGAGGTTATTTTCCTGACACCACACTCCGAGGGCCCTCACCTCCTCCCTGTAGGCCGTCTCGTCGTTGTTGGTAATCAAGCCTACCACTGAAGTGTCGTCCGCAAACTTGATGATTGAGTTGGAGGCGTGCATGGCCACGCAGTCGTGGGTGAACAGGGAGTACAGGAGAGGGCTCAGAGGTGGAGATGTTGTTACCTACCCTCACCACCTAGGGGTGGCCCGTCAGGAAGTCCAGTACCCAGTTGCACAGGGCGGGGTTGAGACCCAGGGTCTCGAGCTTGATGACGAGTTTGGAGGGTACTATGGTGTTAAATGCTGAGCTGTAGTCGATGAACAGCATTCTCACATAGGTATTCCTCTTGTCCAGATGGGTTAGGGCAGTGTGCAGTGTGGTTGCGATTACGTCTGCCTGTGGACCTATTGGGGCGGTAAGCAAATTGGAGTGGGTCTAGGGTAGAGGTGATATGGTCCTTGACTAGTCTCTCAAAGCACTTCATGATGACGCAAGTGAGTGCTACGGGGCAGTCACTTAGCTCAGTCGTTTAGCTCAGTTACCTTAGCTTTCTTGGGAACAGGAACAATGATGGCCCTCTTGAAGCATGTGGGAACAGCAGACTGGGATAGGGATTGATTGAATATGTCCGCAAACACACCAGCCAGCTGTTCTGCACATGCTCTGAGGACGCGGCTGGGGATGCCGCCTGGGCCTGCAGCCTTGCGAGGGTTAACACGTTTAAATGTTTTACTCACGTCGGCTGCAGTGAAGGAGAGTCCGCAGGTTTTGGTGCGGGCCGTGTCAGTGGCACTGTATTGTCCTCAAAGCGAGCATTGTCCTCAGCACCACCCCATCCTCAGACGATCCCACAGTTGAAGAAGCCAGATGTGGAGGTCTTGGGTTAGCGTGGTTACACGTGGTCTACAGTTGTGAGGCTGTTTGGATGTACTGCCAAATTCTCTAAAATAACGTTGGAAGCGGCTTATGGTAGAGAAATTAACATTAATTTCTCTGGCAGCAGCTCTGTTGCCAGTTGCACCCTCCCTCAAAAGTTTAGACATCTGTGGCGTTGTGTTGTGTGAAAAAACTGTACATTTTAGTGGCCTTTTATTGTCCCCAGCACAAGGTGCACCTGTGTAATAATCGTGCTGTTTAATCATCTTCGTGATATGCCACATCTTCGTGATATGTGCATATGGAAAATGTTGGGGAATATTATTTATTTCAGCTCATGAAACATGGAACCAACACTTTGCATCTTGTGTTTATATTTTTATTCAGTATATATTATTTAGATTATATTATATTATAAAAAGGGACATGACAGCATGCCTGGAGTTTGAAAAAAGGCACATGAAAGATTCTGAAAGCACAAGGCAAAATATTCTATAGTCTGATGAGACAAGAATTTAACCCTTTGGCCTGAATGGAAAGTGCTATGTCTAGAGAACCAGGTACAGCTCAACACCGATCTAACACCATCCCTACCGTGAAGCATGGTGGTGGCAGCATCATGCTTTTTAACAGCAGGGACTGGGAGACTTTTCTTTTTTTACCTTAATTGAACTAGGAAAGTCAGTTAAGAACAAATTCCTATTTTCAATGACGGCCTAGGAACAGTGGGTTAACTGCCTTGTTCGGGAGCAGAACAACAGATTTTTACCTTGGGGATACAATCTTGCAACCTTACAAGTCCAACGCTCTAACCACTAGGCTACCTGCCAACCTGTCAGGATAGAGCGAACAATGAATGGAGAAAAATACAGGTAAATCCTCGATGAGTACCTTCTTCAGAGTCTAAATTACCTTAGACTTGGGAAATGATTTACGTTCTAAAAGGACAAAGACCACAAGCATACAGCCAAAGCAACACTGGAATGGCTTCCAAACAAGAATGTGAAAGTCCTTCAGTGGCCAGCCAAAGCCCTGACTTGAATCCCATTGAAAATCTGTGGAAAGACTTAAAGATTGCTGTTCACCGCCACTCCCCATCTAATTTAACAATACTTGAGAAAATCTGCAAGGAAGAATGGGAGAAAATCCCCAAATCCAGATGTGCAAAGCTGATAGAGACATACCTACGAAAACTCTAAGCTGTAAGTGCCACAAAAAGTGCTTCTACAAAGTATTGACTCGGGATGTGTATAAATTGCAAGTGTATAAATTGAGCAGTATTATAAGAGCCCTGACGGTAAGGGAGAGAACAGCTCGTGGTTGGGGTGTGTGGGTCCATGATGATGCAGCGTGCCTTCCTCAAGCACCGTTTCGAGTAATGTCCTGGAGATGGGTGTAAGCACGTTCCCAGTGATGTACCGGGCTGTCTTCATCACCCGCTGGAGGGTAATTTCACAATCAGTTCCTTCGTTTTGTTGACGTTGAGGGAGAGGTTATTTTCCTTAGCAACTGTAATTTAGAACAGCGTAGTACACGAAGAGTATTGTCTGCTAATGTGTCTCTGACTTCGAATCAGGAAAGGGGATACGAGAAGGATTACTTTAGAAATGAGAAAGATGACATTGGTCATTTTACATACAGTATAAGATCAGGAAATGTTTTTTTTAAAAATCTATAGTAATGGCTGTTATTACAATACTACATTTATTAGATTACCATGATACAATAAACAGGTCAGTTTAGGGGCGTGTTTCATAGAAGATGAAGTATTGTAGCACACTAGTATGTTATGTCATCCTTTAACCAACTTTTAAATCTTGACAAAGTGGGAGCTGTAAAGCTTTCCATTTAATTCGAGCATTTATTTGAATTAGAATGAGTCTGGCATGTCCTGAGCAGCAGAGGCGTGAACTGAAGTGCTTTCATCAATGATGATGGGGAAAGGTGGTGATGGGAGGGGGCTTGGGGAATCAGTATCTATTTGCTCAGACAAAAGAATGGGTAGACAATTTTGGTAGTGTGATGGACTGTATAGGCCTAAACAGATTGTTTCTGTGGTAGCCTACAGCCAACCTTGACATTGATGTTATTTCGTAGATCCAAGCAGTGGTACACCACTCTGCATATTAAACCTGATCACATACAGTGCCTTCAAAAAGTATTCACACCTTTTTCCACATTTTGTTGTGTTACAGACTGAATTTAAAATGAATCCAATTTAGATTTGTGTTACTGATCTACACACAATTACCCATAATGTCAAAGTGCAAAGTATTTGTTATGGCAACCCCAAATAAGTTCAGGAGTAAAAATGTGCTTAACAAGTCACATAATACATTGCATCGACTCACTCTGTGTCAAATAATAGTAGTTAACATGGTTTTTGAATGAGTATCCATCTCTGTACCCCAAACATACAATGATATGTAAGGTCCCTCAGTCGAGAAGTGCATTTCAGTACAGATTAAACCACAAAGACCAGGGAGAATTTCCAATGCCTCACAAATAAGAGCACCTATTGGTAGATAGGTGAAAATATAAAAAGCAGACACTGAATATTCCTTTGGATTGTGTATCAATGCACCCACAGTTGCCAGAGAGGAAGGAAACCATTGTTCCATTGTTCCTGTTCCCAAGAAAGCTAAGGTAACTGAGCTAAACGACTACCGCCCCGTAGCACTCACTTCCGTCATCATGAAGTGCTTTGAGAGACTAGTCAAGGACCATATCACCTCCACCCTACCTGACACCCTAGACCCACTCCAATTTGCTTACCGCCCAAATAGGTCCACAGACGATGCAATCTCAACCACACTGCACACTGCCCTAACCCACCTGGACAAGAGGAATACCTATGTGAGAATGCTGTTCATCGACTACAGCTCGGCATTCAACACCATAGTACCCTCCAAGCTCGTCATCAAGCTCGAGACCCTGGGTCTCGACCCCGCCCTGTGCAACTGGGTACTGGACTTCCTGACGGTCCGCCCCCAGGTGGTGAGGGTAGGCAACAACATCTCCTCCCCGCTGATCCTCAACACGGGGCCCCACAAGGGGTGCGTTCTGAGCCCTCTCCTGTACTCCCTGTTCACCCACGACTGCGTGGCCACGCACGCTCCAACTCAATCATCAAGTTTGTGGACGACACAACAGTGGTAGGCTTGATTACCAACAACGACGAGACGGCCTACAGGGAGGAGGTGAGGGCCCTCGGAGTGTGGTGTCAGGAAAATAACCTCACACTCAACGTCAACAAAACTAAGGAGATGATTGTGGACTTCAGGAAACAGCAGAGGGAACACCCCTATCCACATCGATGGAACAGTAGTGGAGAGGGTAGCAAGTTTTAAGTTCCTCGGCATACACATCACAGACAAACTGAATTGGTCCACTCACACTGACAGCGTCGTGAAGAAGGCGCAGCAGCGCCTCTTCAACCTCAGGAGGCTGAAGAAATTCGGCTTGTCACCAAAAGCACTCACAAACTTCTACAGATGCACAATCGAGAGCATCCTGGCGGGCTGTATCACCGCCTGGTACGGCAACTGCTCCGCCCTCAACCGTAAGGCTCTCCAGAGGGTAGTGAGGTCTGCACCTCACCTACCTGCCCTCCAGGACACCTACACCACCCGATGTTACAGGAAGGCCATAAAGATCATCAAGGACATCAACCACCCGAACCACTGCCTGTTCACCCCGCTATCATCCAGAAGGCGAGGTCAGTACAGGTGCATCAAAGCTGGGACCGAGAGACTGAAAAACAGCTTCTATCTCAAGGCCATCAGACTGTTAAACAGCCACCACTAACATTGAGTGGCTGCTGCCAACACACTGTCATTGACACTGACCCAACTCCACCCACTTTAATAATGGGAATTGATGGGAAATGTTGTAATATCACTAGCCACTTTAAACAATGCTACCTTATATAATGTTACTTACCATTATTCATCTCATATGCATACGTATATACTGTACTCTACATCATCGACTGCATCCTTATACTATGCATGTATCACTAGCCACTTTAACTATGCCACTGTTTACTTTGTCTACATTCTCATCTCATATGTATATACTGTACTCGATACCATCTACTGTATGCTGCTCTGTACCATCACTCATTCATATATCCTTATGTACATATTCTTTATCCCCTTACACTGTGTATAAGACAGTAGTTTTGGAATTTGTTAGTTAGATTACTTGTTGGTTATCACTGCATTGTCGGAACTAGAAGCACAAGTATTTCGCTACAACTCGCATTAACATCTGCTAACCATGTGTATGTGACAAATAAAATTTGATTTGAAACCACTCAGAGATTTCACCATGAGGCCAATGCTTATTTTAAAACAGTTACAGAGTTTACTGGCTGTGATAGAAATGGGATTTGTTTGATTTGCCACAAACATAATGCTTGTATTCAGGACAAAAGTTAATTTCTTTGCCTTTTTTTAAAGTTTTACTTTAGTGCCCTTATTGCAAAAAGGATGGTGGTTTCTGAATATTTGTATTCTGTACAGGATTCCTTCTTTTCACTCTGTCAATTAGGTTAGTATTGTGGATTAACTACAATGTTGTTGGTCCATCCCCAGTTTTCGATCACAGCCATTAAACTCAGTAACTGTTTAAAGTAACCATTGGTGAATACTTTTGGAGGCACTGTAATTAACGGCAGTAGTCTATCAAAGGCATTTTAGTGAGAAAAAATATAGACAACTGACCCAGAACTACACTAACAAGTTCGGAGGTTAGACCACTGTAAATCAACATTTTCACATTACAGAGGCTTTTCCAATTTAAAAACCTTACAGTCTATTATTAATTAAAAACATGACATTATTAAGTGGCTTTAGGTCTACCATCTTTTACGCTAAAGTAATCAGTTCTAATTTTAGTGCGATTTTCCTGCAAATCAACTGTATCTAGTTTGCGACTGCCGTCTAGCCATATTTTTTTTTTCACTGGATGTGCTTTCTTTGAGCTCTGACGTCACTTATGGTAAAAGGGATCAACCGGATCTGGCAACTGTTTCTTTTTTTTGTACATATGCTTTCGCCAACAGGTTCCATTAAATAATCCCAAGTGATACACCCAGAGAGCTATGTCTAAATATATCGCTCTGATACACCTAAGAGCGAGAATTTTACTTATTTGTCAAACTACAGTCAAGCGTCATGTCACCAGAATTAGACCCCTCAATATTTATTGGAAAGGAGCATCAAGATCACCGTGCACTTTTACCAACCTGTGAAGTTCATAATAATGAATTTCATATGTAGGCCCAATACACGGAATGGTTTCCGAGTCATACCATCGTCGCGTGAATTTCTCACATAAATAATTGTACGACACACCGTCGGCATTTATATCACAGCTGTTAATACGGTATGAATTTACTCGTTAATAAAACTGGATGGAAACGTGGTTATTGTGATACAGCTGATAAAATGTGATAAACTGACAATACAAAATACCTATGCCACAAGTTGTGCACACAGCATTCTGTCGTATTAGAGATTCAATTTGGAATAGCATTTGTTTCAAAACATGTTTTTATAATGATTTTCATATGTGATACATATACGTTATCTATAAGGCGCCTTTAACATTATAAAACACATTGTGACAAATTAGCCCTCCATTTCACACCATTTTAGAAACATAGACGCAAAATATGCACGTTTTCCTTCCAAATAGCTTTGAATGTGACGTTACGCAATGTGCTGCGGTGTAGTCAGTTCACGGCGGATTAATACTTCACTCAGACGGAACGTGACACTTCCTCATGCAATAAAACCCGAATCTCTTTTTTGAGTTCACCGGCATTTCAGCATCATCACCGCAGTTCGGGTTTGATATCGGATTTTCAGTCGTAGTTTATTTATCTTTTTTATTTATACACTTTGTTTACAAGATGCCTGGATTTTCTGACAGAGATCGTGGTAGAGATAGAGGGTAAGTGTCTGAATGAAAGAATTTTAGGCGAATTTAACACCTCGTGTTTTCTCGCCAGAAATGGCTGACATGACGCACAGTAGCTACCTACATATATATATATATTTTCCCCTTAGAGTATCGTAGTCTCCATTTAAAAAAGTTAATATCGAAATTTGCATATTCAGAATCAGAAGGGACAAACGTTTTTAAAGGCCCCGTTTCGTTATGAAACTAGCAGGAGGCCTGATCTGAATCCGAAAATTCTTAGCTGGAGGCCTGTTTTATTAAAATGCGAACCAGCTAGTCAGCTGTTGTGGTTTTCTAATTTACGATATCACATTTTCATAAAGTTAATCTTAACATTAATATTGTGCCTCTTCATACAGCATGTGTTCGATAACCGGCAAACTAGCCGACTAAATGTATTTGTACGCCATGTGGCATCATTGAATGCGGATACAAAATGCCGGCCGGTTTCTCCCCCCCCCCCCCCCCCCCCCATTGTTCCTCTGCTGGATATACTTAAGATGGCTGTTTTAACGTGACGCAGAGTCCAATAAGTCTAGCATTTCTTCTAATTTGTATAACTTAAAAAGCTGGCAGTACCTTCTGCATTGTATTGAAGTTGGGGTAATGTGTACGATGACTGCTAGTTGTCACTAGACAATTTTCTGTTAAATCTAAAATGTAAATTTCTTCACTTGGCGTTTACTCAGGCGAGTATATCCACTGGTAACCTAAATATCTTTTACATTGGTTGGCGTGACTAACATTACACCATTCACTTCCCCAGATATGGCAGTGGACCACCTGCTCTTGGAGGCGGTGGAAGAGGTGGTGGTGGGTGGGGGAAGCTTGGTAATCCGTGATCGACTGCGCAAGAAGCACTGGAACCTTGACGAACTCTCTAAATTTGAAAGAACTTCTTTACCAAGAGTTGTTCAGATGCTCGAGATCTTTGGTATGTATTCTAGTGGTCAACATCCAGATGCAGCTGATTTACATTAAATGTTATGTAATGGCTACCGCATGTGTTCTTGCACATGTTCCTTTTTTCCCCAATCACCAATGCCCATTTGCTGTAGTTGTCTTTTGCATTGCCATGCCAATTGATCTGAGTCCATGTTACATTGCAGCAGAGGTTGCACAGTACAGAAGTACTAAAGGCGGTTACTGTGAAGGGGAGGGACTGCCCAAATCCAATTATGAAGTTCCATGAAGCCAGTTTTCCAAGTAGGCACATCCATTAATATCTGACACATTCAGTTGAAATATTTATTTCTCATCTGGGCTAGTTTTCATGTAAACCCTTCACTTTTTGCACAGCCTACGTGATGGATGTCATTAATAAAGCAGGCTGGTCAGAACCAACACCGATCCAAGCACAGGGTTGGCCACTGGCTTTGAGTGGCAAGGACATGGTTGGTATTGCACAGACGGGCTCTGGGAAAACTCTCTCGGTAAGTGTTGAGAATATTAGCATTGACTATTCCAACAACTTAGAATTGCTCATAAAATAAGAGGACTGATCCTTACTGTAATGCAATGTCATTTTTTCCTGCAGTACTTGTTGCCAGCAATCGTGCACATTAATCACCAGCCTTTCCTGGAACGTGGAGATGGCCCTATTGTAAGTACCCATGGTTATTCAAAGACTTGTATCTAACCTCTCATCCACCCAACATGGGTTTATGGTATTTAACCTTTCTTACAGTGCTTAGTGCTTGCCCCGACCCGTGAGCTGGCTCAGCAGGTCCAGCAGGTGGCAGCAGAGTATGGCAGAGCTTCTCGCCTGAAGTCTGTCTGTGTTTATGGGGTGCGCCCAAAGGGCCACAGCTCCGTGACCTGGATAGAGGTAAGTTCCACAACCGCTCTATGCATTTGGCTGATTTTAATCTATGGAATTTGGTGCTCATGATTGTTTATTATAGGTGTGGAGATTTGCATTGCCACACCTGGCAGGCTTATTGACTTCCTGGAAGCAGGAAAGACCAACATGCGCAGATGCACTTACCTGGTACTGGATGAGGCTGACCGAATGCTCGATATGGGATTCAACCACAAATCCGAAAAATTGTGGACCAAATCAGAGTGAGTTCTGTTGTGATGTGTTAGTCTACTGATCTCACTTGGGGACAGTTATCAAGGGAAATTCTGACATGTTCCTTCTCTCCAGCCTGACCGACAGACGCTGATGTGGAGGTGCCACTTGGCCCAAAGAGGTGCGCCAGCTGGCAGAGGACTTCCTGAAGGACTGCGTCCAGATCAATGTGGGAGCTTTGCAGCTGAGTGCCAACCACAACATCTTGCAGATCGTGGATGTTTGCAATGATGGCGAGAAAGAAGACAAGTGAGTCCTGTCTGACCTGTCATTTCTGTATATGTAATGGGTGGAAAATAAGACTTAGACACTTGTTTTGTCGAGTCACTAATTGAATACTTCCCTGCCTTTCCAGACTCCTCCGCCTTCTAGAGGAGATCATGAGTGAGAAGGAGAACAAAACCATAATCTTTACAGAGACCAAGAGGAGATGTGACGAGATCACTAGGAGGATGAGGCGGGATGGGTAAGTGACATCAATACTTCCTCCTTTAAACTCAGGGTAGTCATTTGTTTCACTGGACTCAATTGACACTTGCTCCTTTTAGTTGGCCAGCAATGGGCATCCATGGAGACAAGAGCCAGCAGGAGAGGGACTGGGTGCTCAATGGTGAGTTTATCACAAGAACCATTTATGACACACCCTTTTATGGCCAGCTATCAATTTCTTTTCCTTTTTCAGAGTTCAAGTTTGGAAAGGCGCCAATTCTCATTGCCACAGATGTCGCCTCCAGGGGTCTAGGTTAGTTTCATTCTGTCCTTGGTACCTTGTACCAACTTTTTCTGATAGAAAGTGTTTCTTTCTGTAACTCTTCTGCCTTCTGAGTTTCTCCCTATCTGAAGGAGCGGTCTTTTGAGGCAGGGCCTTGGCATGACACGCCCAGGTCTCCAGAGGGGGAAGGAGGACTCTTGGAGGTGTCCTGACTGGGACATCACCCAGTCACATACAGAGAGGTGGCGGGGCCCGAGTGCTGAATATCACGCTGGGCTGCCCAAATGGGGGCCTAAATGAGGGTTAGCTGCCGCACCTGTAAATGCAGCTGTTCTCTGGCATCGGTTTGGACTGCTTCACACCCAAGCTCATGGCTCCACCAGGCTCTGCTGTTTCCATGTCTTGCATGTCGGTTTGGGCATTGTATTGCAAGTCATCGAATTCTGGAAGGTGTCGCTTTTCTCAAAGCATGTGTGACAATTGTGGCAGTTTCCTAAACTTCTGTTTTGAGACCAGTTGTAAGTCCCATTACACGTTCACCTCTGTAATGATATGGCTACTGGCGCTTAGTGTCAGTGGGTCATGTCAGTTGGCTGGGGACAAAATCCAAGCTCGCACTCCTCCCTCACCTGTGTTTCAAGTCATGTCGAGACCTGCCAACGAGAGACATTTGATCACGTGAACACTGGTTCTGGGAATATCTTGCCTTGAGACTGGGGGTACTTTTTGTTATGGGTCACAGGAGTAAGTGGCTCCATTTTTAGCTTTCCCCAATTGTTTATGGTCTTGGCAAGACGTTGCCTTTATAGCGAGCTTCTTATGAGTGTGTGGGAAGAAAGGGCCTTCATTATCACCATAAGGCCCTAGTTTTGGCACATGAAGAGGCAACAGTGCGCATAGTGGCCTTACTGTGTAGAAGCACCCTGCAGTCACTTGACATTGTGTGGGGGGAGTTTTCTGCAATGGGAATGGACTAGTGAATGCATACTCCTTTATGGTAAGACTTCTGATCCTTTTTTGGGGAGGGGGCTGTTGAGAATTGAGGGGTTATCTGGATTGGAAGCATTTGGAGTGTGCATCGTTCCTCTCTCTTCCCACCGTAGTATCCCCACGGATTAGCCTTCTGGAGTTATCTAATACTATTCTTTACAGCCTAGTGGAAAAACCAGCTACATCCAGTGACTGGTTGTACTAACTTTGCTCTTTTGGTCTGGCTGTTGTGGTGTGCATCTTTGTGCGCTCCTTTTTGTTTTTGCCACACTGCAACACATCCACAGATGTTGAAGATGTGAAATTTGTCATCAACTTTGCTACCCCAACTCTGAGGACTATATCCACCGCATTGGCAGAACTGCCCGGAGCCAAAAGACTGGTACAGCCTACACCTCTTCACCCCCTAACAACATGAGGCAGGCCAGCGGACCTCGTTGCTGTGCTCCGTGAGGCCAACCAGGCCATCAACCCTAAACTCCTCCAGATGGCGGACAGAGGAGGTAAATCTAATTGGTGAGATACAGGAACTGTGGTTCAGCTGCAGCCATTTTTTCCCCCTTTTTTGTTGACGTGGATGGGTTTGGCACAGTCAAAGCTATGGGATCTTGATTCATTTTTGTTAGCAATTTATTTACCCCCTACAGTGTTTTCCCATGTACCTATCTCATATCACTCGAACTAGCATGAAAGCCCATTCTAATTTGTTCTTGTTTTTCCTTTCAGGTCATTCAAGGGGAGGCAGAGGTGGTAGTGGATTTAGGGATGACCGCCGGGACAGGTACTCCTCCGGGGGCAGGCGTGACTTCAGTAGCTTTAGGGACAGGGAAAACGATAGAGGTTTTGACAGTGGACCAAAGAAAGTCTTTGGCACAAATTCACAGAGTGGAGGTTATGGGGCAAGTGGCTTTGACAAAAGCGGCAATGGTTTTGGCGGCGGCTACGGCACCAACGGCCAGTCAAACTATGGTGCCAGCCAGGCCGGGGTGTTCCCAACGCAGAACTTCCAGGCCCCACAGTTTAGTGCCAACCAAGGCGGTGCACAGAGTGGCATGAGCCATCAACAGTTCCCCTTCACACAGCAACAAGCACCACAGCCCATGGTGCCTTACCCAATGCCCCCTCAATTCCCACAGTAAACATGAAAGTAAAGATGGTAAATTATTGCTTTTTTTTGTCTTAGTCCTATACTCTATCCAAAATTGTACTGTTTAATTTTTTACACCAGGGTTCAACCAATTTTTGAACCTCTAAAGTCCCTGTGGCGGGGTGGTCCTGCAGCGCAGCAATAGCGATGGCGCACAATTTTGCTTTCTTTTACTTATTTAATTTGTTACATTCCTCAGTGATGTTTAGTCTTATTTTGTACTAGTTATTGCAGACGTATTGTTTTGTCCCACCTGTACCATTTAAAGTTATATGTTAAGATCTTAACTGGGAGGCACTGCATGGCCTTTCGCAATAAAAACCAAAAATACCTATCTTGTTGTCTTCTTTACACGATTACATGAGTTCCAGAAAATGCTTAAGTGTGTTCCACTTTGCCTCAACAGGTAAATGGATTAATTCTCAGGAGCAGTATGGAATGAATATTTTGTCTAGAGGGATATATGAACGTGGTCAATTGCTTAAATTAGTCAATGCTCACGGTTGTTTATTACACTTGACTATATAGCACTTATGTTATGGCTTGCAGTTATGCAACATCAATGTACTTGGATTTGTCAGCTTATTGATGTGCCTTTTATGTAAATCAAGTGTGAATCAAAGCTTAAACAACCTCTGCCCTTAGTGGCAGGTTGCAGACAGTACCCAGTTCAATTTTCCCCTCATTGACCAGATGGCTAAGCCTGCGCAAGGATTTCTGCAGATACCCATTTTGTTGTGCTCAATATGCTGAGTTAAATATGCACATTGTCTTGCAGGTGTTCTCTGCTTTCCAATCCTAGGAAAGGCTCTGACCTGGCTGATTTCATTAACGTTTAGTTCGGCTTCATGGTTTCTTCCACTGTTAGTAGTGCGGTGTATATAATACCTAATGCAGTAAGAGAATCTGTCCTGGACACACTGTACCAGCTGTAGTCTTAAACACAACCTCAATATTGATTGGAGTGGCTGCTATTGGAAGGAAAAGTCAGTCAATTTCATGAAGGCATTTTATGGCCTGGATTTACTCACCATTTACCAAACATGTTTCTCTGCCTGCTTTTACTGCGCAGCACATGAAACCATCCTCTCCCATCCCTCTTAGCAAGCTGGTGAGGGTTGGGTAACTGGTTTGCCCTGTCTGCCTTCCCAAAGGTGTTGACAGGGACTTGTTTGGGTGGAGTGACGCATCTATTAAAGCTCAACCCAGCTCAAACTGTATTAAACATGTTTTGACAGCTTGTACTGTATCCGTTCTAGATGGCAAGCAGATAGTGACTATTGTGATGTCTGACCCTGCTAGAGAAAAGCACTGAACTCAGGAACTCCGTTTCTTCTAGATGGCTTGAGGGTGAGAGATACACATTTTCACAGCCGTGATGATCTGAATGGCCCTAAAGTACATTACATGACAAAGTATGTGGACACCTGCTCTTCGACCACCTCATTCCAAAATCATGGCCGTTAATATGTAGTTGGTTCCTCCTTTACAGCTATAACAGCCTCTACTCTTCTAGGAAGGCTTTCCACTAGATGTTGGACCATTGCTGTGGGGATTTGCTTCCATACCTCCACTAGAGTATTAGTGAAGTTGGCCACTGATGTTGGGCGATTAGGCCTGGCTCGCAGTCGGTGTTCCAATTCATATCAAATTTATTTATATAGCCCTTCATATATCAGCTGATATCTCAAAGTGCTGTACAGAAACACAGCCTAAAACTCCAAACAGCAAGCAATGCAGGTGTTGAAGCACATTGGCTAGGAAAAACTCCATAGAAAGGCCAAAACCTAGGAAGAAACCTAGAGAGGAACCAGGCTATGAGGGTTGGCCAGTCCTCTTCTGGCTGTGCCGGGTGGAGATTATAACAGAACATGGCCAAGATGTTCAAATGTTCAGAAATGACCAGCATGGTCAAATAATAGGTCTGGGACAGGTAGCACGTCCGGTGAACAGGTCAGGATTCCATAGCCGCAGGCAGAACAGTTGAAACTGGTTCTGAGGTTGTCCTGAGGCATGGTCCTAGGGCTCAGGTCCTCTGAGAGAGAGAAAGAAATAGAATTAGAGAGAGAATACTTAAATTCACACAGGACACCGGATAAGACAGGAGAAGTACTCCAGATATAACAAACTGACCCTAGCCCCCCGACACAAACTACTGCAGCATAAATACTGGAGGCTGAGACAGGAGGGGTCAGGAGACACTGTGGCCCCATCCAATGATACCCCCGGACAGGTTCAAACAGGAAGGATATAACCCCACCCACTTTGCCAAAGCACAGCCCCCACACCCCTAGAGGGATTCTAACCACCAACTTACCATCCTGAGACAAGTGCCGAGTATAGCCCACAAAGACTCCTGTCATCGGCACAACCCAAGGGTGGACACCAACCCAGACAGGCAGATCACATCAGTGACTCCCAACCCAATTGGCATGACCTCCTAGGGGACGCGAAAGAGCACCAGGTTATGACTCAGCCCCTGTTAGAGGCAGAGGTCCCAGTGGAGAGAGGGAACCGCCAGGCAGAGACAGCAAGGGCGGTTCGTTTCTCCAGCCTTTTCCGTCACCTCTACACTTCTGGGGCCAGACTACACTCAATCATATGACCCACTGAAGAGATGAGTCTTCAGTAAAGACTTAAAGGTTGAGACATTCCATAAAAATGGAGCCTATAGGAGAAAGTCAGTGCCTCCAGCTGTTTGCTTAGAAATCAAGGGACAATTAGGAGGCCTGCATCTTGTGACCGTAGCGCACGTGTAGGTATGTACGGCAGGACCCAATCAGGAAAGATAGGTAGGAGCAAGCCCATGTAATGCTTTGTAGGTTAGCAGTAAAACCTTGAAATCAGCCCTTGCCTTTGACAGGAAGCCAGTGTAGGGAGGCTAGCACTGGAGTAATATGATCAAATTTTGTGTCTAGTCAGGATTCTAGCACGTATTCAGCACTAACTGAAGTTTATTTAGTGCTTTATCCGGTAGCCGGAAAGTAGAGCATTGCAGTAGTCTAACCTAGAAGTAACAAAAGCATGGATACATTTTTCTGCATCATTTTGGACAGAAAGTTTCTGATTTTTGCAATGTTACCGTAGATGGAAAAAAGTGTCCTTGAAACAGTCTTGATATGTTCTTCAAAAGAGAGATCGGGGTCCAGAATAACGCCTCGATGTCCTTCATAGTTTTATTTGAGACGACTGTACAACCATTAAGATTAATTGCTGATCTAACAGAAGATCTCTTTTGTTTCTTGGGACCTAGAACAAGCATCTCTGTTTTGTCCGAGTTTAAAAGTAGAAAGTTTGCAGCCATCCACTTCCTTATGTCTGAAACACAGGCTTCTAGCGAGGGCAATTTTGGGGCTTCACCATGTTTCATTGAAATGTACAGCTGTGTGTAATCCGCATAGCAGTGAAAGTTAACATTATGTTTTCGAATGACATCCCCAAGAGGTAAAATATATAGTGAAAACAATAGTAGTCCTAAAACGGAACCTTGAGGAACACCGAAATTTACAGTTGATTTGTCAGAGGACAAACCAATCACAGAGACAAACTGATATCTTTCCGACAGATAAGATCTAAACCAGGACAGAACTTGTCCGTGTAGACCAATTTGGGTTTCCAATCTCTCCAACAGAATGTGGTGACCGATGGTATCAAAAGCAGCACTAAGGTCTAGGAGCACGAGGACAGATGCAGAACCTCAGTCTGATGCCATTAAAAGGTAATTTACCACCTTCACAAGTGCAGTCTCGATGCTATGATGGGGTCTAAAACGAGACTGAAGCATTTTGTATACATTGTTTGTCTTCAGGAAGGCAGTGAGTTGCTGGGCAACAGCCTTTTCTAAAATTTTTGAGAGGAATGGAAGATAGATATAGGCCGATAGTTTTTTTATATTTTCTGGGTCAAGGTTTGGCTTTTTCAAGAGAGGCTTTATTACTCCCACTTTTAGTAAGTTGGTACACATCCGGTGGATAGAGAGCTGTTTATTATGTTCAACATAGGGGGCCAAGCACAGGAAGCAGCTCTTTCAGTAGTTTAGTTGGAATAGGGTCCAGTATGCAGCTTGAAGGTTTAGAGGCCATGATTATTTTCATCATTGTGTCAAGAGATATAGTACTAAAACACTTGAGTGTCTCTCTTGATCCTAGGTACTGGCAGAGTTGTGCAGACTCAGGACAACTGAGCTTTGAAGGAATACACAGATTTAAAGAGGAGTCCGCAATTTTCTTTCTAATAATCATGATCTTTTCCTCAAAGAAGTTCATGAATTTATTACTGCTGAAATGAAAGCCATCCTCACTTGGGGAATGCTGCTTTTTATTTAGCTTTGCGACAGTATCAAAAATAAATTTCAGATTGTTCTTATTTTCCTCAATTAAGTTGGAAAATATGATGATGGAGCAGCAGTAAGGGCTCTTCGATACTGCACGGTACTGTCTTTCCAAGCTTGTCGGAAGACTTCCAGTTTGGTGTGGCGCCATTTCCGTTCCAATTTTCTGGAAGCTTGCTTCAGAACTCGGGTATTTTCTGTATACCAGGGAACTAGTTTCTTATGACAAATGTTTTTAGTTTTTAGGGGTGCAACTGCATCTAGGGTATTGTGCAAGGTTAAATTGAGTTCCTCAGTTATGTGGTTAACTGATTTTTGTCCTCTGACGTCCTTGGGTAGGCAGAGGGAGTCTGGAAGGGCATCAAGGAATCTTTGTGTTGTCTGTGAATTTATAGCACGACTTTTGATGCTCCTTGGTTGGGGTCTGAGCAGATTATTTGTTGCAATTGCAAACGTAATAAAATGGTGGTCCGATAGTCCAGGATTATGAGGAAAAACATTAAGATCCACAACATTTATTCCATGGGACAAAACTAGGTCCAGAGTATGACTGTGACAGTGAGTAGGTCCAGAGACATGTTGGACAAAACCCACTGAGTCGATGATGGCTCCGAAAGCCTTTTGGAGTGGGTCTGTGGACTTTTCCATGTAAATATCAAAGTCACCAAATATTTGAATATTATCTGCTATGACTACAAGGTCCGATAGGAATTCAGGGAACTCAATGAGGAACGCTGTATATGGCCCAGGAGGCCTGTAAACAGTAGCTAAACAGTAGCTATAAAAAGTGATTGAGTAGGCTGCATAGATTTCATGACTGGAAGCTCAAAAGACGAAAACGTCATTTTTTTTGTTGGTAAATTGACATTTGCTATCGTAAATATCAGCAACACCTCCGCCTTTGCGGGATGCACGAGGGATATGGTCACTAGTGTAACCAGGAGGTGAGGCCTCATTTAACACAGTAAATTCATCAGGCTTAAACCATGTTTCAGTCAGACCAATCACATCAAGATTATGATCAGTGATTAGTTCATTGACTATAACTGTCTTTGAAGTGAGGGATCTAACATTAAGTAGCCCTACTTTGAGATGTGAGGTATCACAATCTCTTTCAATAATGACGGGAATGGAGGAGGTCTTTATCCTAGTGAGATTGCTAAGGCGAACACCGCCATGGTTAGTTTTGCCCAACCCAGGTCGAGGCACAGACACGGTCTCAATGGGGATAGCTGAGCTGACTACACTGACTGTGCTAGTGGCAGACTCCACTAAGCTGGCAGGCTGGCTAACAGCCTGCTGCCTGGCACCCTATTTCATTGTGGAGCTAGGGGAGTTAGAGCCCTGTCTATGTTGGTAGATAAGATGAGAGCACCCCTCCAGCTAGGATGGAGTCCGTCACTCCTCAACAGGCCAGGCTTGGTCCTGTTTGTGGGTGAGTCCCAGAAAGAGGGCCAATTATCTACAAATTCTATCTTTTGGGAGGGGCAGAAAACAGTTTTCAACCAGCGATTGAGTTGTGAGACTCTGCTGTAGAGCTCATCACTCCCCCTAACTGGGAGGGGGACAGAGACAATTACTTGATGCAGACAGACCTTTCTAGCTGATTTACACGCTGAAGCTATGTTGCACTTGGTGACCTCTGACTGTTTCATCCTAACATCGTTGGTGCCAACGTGGATAACAATATCTCTATACTCTCTACACTCGCCAGTTTTAGCTTTAGCCAGCACCATCTTCAGATTAGCCTTAACGTCGGTAGCCCTGCCCCTGGTAAACAGTGTATGATCGCTGGATGATTCCTTTTAAGTCGAATACTGCGGGTAATGGAGTCGCCAATGACTAGAGTTTTCAATTTGTCAGAGCTAATGGTGGGAAGCTTCGGCGTCTCAGACCCCGTAATTCATCCCAAAGGTGTTGAATGGGGTTGAGGTCAGGGCTCTGTGCAGGCCAGTCGGGCTCCTGAGTGGCGCAGGGGTTTAAGGCACTGTATCTCAGTGCTAGAGGCGTCACTACAGACACCCTGGTTCAAATACAGTCTGTATCACAACCGGCTGTGATTGAGAGTCCCAAAGGGCAGTCCAGAATTGTCCCAGCGTCGTCCGGGTTTGGCTAGTGTTTGCCGTCAACTGACTTGTCTAGTTAAATAAATGTTGTTGTTTTTTATCCTATGATGGTGCCACCTTGAACGTCACTGAGCTCTTCAGTAAGGCTACTGCCAATGTTTGTCTATGGAGATTGCATGCCTGTGTGCTCGATTTTATACATTTACATTTACATTTAAGTCATTTAGCAGACGCTCTTATCCAGAGCGACTTACAAATTGGTGCATTCACCTTATGACCTCCAGTGGAACAGTAGTGCATCTAAATCTTTTCAGGGGGAGGGGGGGTGAGAGGGATTACTTTATCCTATCCTAGGTATTCCTTAAAGAGGTGGGGTTTCAGGTGTCTCCGGAAGGTGGTAATTGACTCCGCTGTCCTGGCGTCGTGAGGGAGTTTGTTCCACCATTGGGGGGCCAGAGCAGCGAACAGTTTTGACTGGGCTGAGCGGGAACTGTACTTCCTCAGTGGTAGGGAGGCGAGCAGGCCAGAGGTGGATGAACACCTGTCAGCAACAAGTGTGGCTGAAATAGCTGAATCCACTCATTTGAAGGGGTGTCCACATAATTATGTATATATAGTGTATGTTTGGCATGTTAACTGTAAATACTGCCTGCTTTTTCCTTTGTTATTAGCCTACGAAAGCTGGTTATATTTATTTATCTTTCCTTGTTTGCTGCAGCCTCGCCTCTCTTATGACTGGTGCTTTCTCATGATCCAGCAGTGAGAAATAAACAGTGGCAGGTTTAGAGCTCCTGTCCCAAGCAACAGGCCACAGTGAATCACATACACAGGTATTATGTTCTTCTGCATCCATTCATGTCTCAATTTGTAAATGTGCAATTAAGAAGTGTTTCAAAGAGAGTGATTCTTTAGAGCTCTTTGTCAGGGTTGAAATGACACGTTAGCGGAGATGGCGCCTATGGACATGGTCGCCGTGTTCCTCGCTCGTAACCAACTTTGCAGTATATTTTTGTGTGTGTTATTTCTTACATTATTTGCTCAGAACGTTTCTTGCATTATTACCTACAGCTGAAAATAACTTTTGGTTATATCGGCGGTCTCTCACCAGCATTTGGACCAGAAATTAAACATTCCGAATTCTGACATTGCTCATTCAAATATTTCTATATTTATTTTGTATTTATTTTTATTTTGGGGATTTGAGTGAATTGTTTTGTATTGTCAGGTATTACTCCACTGTTGGAGCTAGGAACATGAGCATTTCTCTACACCCGCAATAACATCTGCTAAATATGTGTACGCGACCAATAACATTTGATTTGATATTCACTAGACAGTTCCCTAAAATAGGGGCCTGGGCAAACAGGGGACCCTTTTGATGTTTTCAACGATTAAGGGGAAGCCCTTGTTTGCTTTGTTCCCATAACCCTTGGTTCAAGCCCTGCTCTTCAGTGTTACATGCCACCTTGACTGAAATGTGTTCTCTCTGTAAATGATTTGTGTGTTCTTGGCTACAGGCCTCTCCCCAGATGAATGGCAGCCAGGCTTGCACAATGTGCAATTTAACCAGTTATGTGTTCTGCCTGTGGTGTAGTGTAGTGGGATAGGGGAGGGTGGGGAGGGTCTGAGTGAGGTTTCATGTTAAGTCAGTAAATGAGATTGGACATTTACAATGCTATAATATGCAGCCCCGGTAGCTCACACCTTATGACCATTAGGGAAAACCTGAACTTTGAAAGATGCTGCTGCTGCTTTACTCAGAGTGAGCATTTTTAACTGATTATGAAGTGAGATAGGCCTACATCTTTTTAAAATGAATGATAAAACGGACTAATCTGGGTTTACGGATGCCAGGAGAACGCTACCTGCCCCCAATGCATAGTGCTGTGAAGTTTGATGTAGGATCAATTATGGACTGGGACTGTTTTCATGGTTCGGGCCCCTTAGTTCCAGTGAAGGAAAATCTTAAAGCTACAGCATACAATGACTTTCTAGTCGATTCTGTGCTTCCAACTTTGTGGCAACAGTTTGGGGAATGCCCTTTCCTGTTTCAGCATAACATTTCCTCATGCACAAAGCAAGGTCCTTACAGAAATTGTTTGTCGAGATCGGTGTGGAACAACTTGGCTGGCCTGCACAAAAGTCCTGACCACAACCCCATCAAACACCTTTGGGATGAATCGGAACGCTGACTGCGAGCCAGGCCTAATCGCGCAACATCAGTGCCCGACCTCACTAATGCTGTCATGGCTGAATGGAAGCAAGTCCCCACAGCAATGTTCCAATATCTAGTGGAAAGCCTTCCCAGAAGAGTGGAGGCTGTTGTAGCAGCAAAGGAGGGACCAACTCCATATTAATGCCTATGATTTTGGAATGAGATGTTCGACAAACAGGTGTCCACATACCTTTGGTAATTTAGTTACTGCCAAAATATAGAAAACCAGTATAGAGTCTAAATAGAGGGTTTGGTCACCACGAGCTGCCAGGTTCAATGCGCCTTGGCATAGTTCTACAAGTGTCTGGAACTCTATTGGAGGAATGCGACATCATTCTTACACGAGAAACTCCATTATTTAGTGTTTTGTTGATGGTGGTGGAATCAGGAATCTCTCATAGGTGTTCAATTGTGCTGAGATCTGGTGACTGAGACACACACACCCCCTTTAAACCCCCTATGTATCTTTGAGACCCCTCTTAAAAAGTCATGGTAACCAAAATAATAAACGGGCCTTTTTATACATGACCCTAAGTATGATGGGATGTTAATTGCTTAATTAACTCAGGAACCACATCTGTGTGGAAGCACCTGCTTTCAATATTTACATTTACATTTAAGTCATTTAGCAGACGCTCTTATCCAGAGCGACTTACAAATTGGTGCATTCACCTTATGACATCCAGTGGAAAGGCCACTTTACAATAGTGCATCTAAATATTTTAAGGGGGGGGGGGGTGAGAAGGATTACTTTATCCTATCCTAGGTATTCCTTAAAGAGGTGGGGTTTCAGGTGTCTCCGGAAGGTGGTGATTGACTCCGCTGTCCTGGCGTCGTGAGGGAGTTTGTTCCACCATTGGGGGGCCAGAGCAGCGAACAGTTTTGACTGGGCTGAGCGGGAACTGTACTTCCTCAGTGGTAGGGAGGCGAGCAGGCCAGAGGTGGATGAACGCAGTGCCCTTGTTTGGGTGTAGGGCCTGATCAGAGCCTGGAGGTACTGAGGTGCCGTTCCCCTCACAGCTCCGTAGGCAAGCACCATGGTCTTGTAGCGGATGCGAGCTTCAACTGGAAGCCAGTGGAGAGAGCGGAGGAGCGGGGTGACGTGAGAGAACTTGGGAAGGTTGAACACCAGACGGGCTGCGGCGTTCTGGATGAGCTGTAGGGGTTTAATGGCACAGGCAGGGAGCCCAGCCAACAGCGAGTTGCAGTAATCCAGACGGGAGATGACAAGTGCCTGGATTAGGACCTGCGCCGCTTCCTGTGTGAGGCAGGGTCGTACTCTGCGGATGTTGTAGAGCATGAACCTACAGGAACGGGCCACCGTGTATCCCTCATTTACTCAGGTGTTTCCTTTATTTTGGCAGTTACCTGTAGTTCCCTCTTCATTCATCACTCTTCACTTTTTGTATCTTTAGTATCTTGCATGTTTCTCTCCTGGCAAGTTGCCGTTGGTCAGGAGAGTACTGTACCCAATATGGAAGTGAGCCAGACACACCTACGTCAAGCCTGATGCTCAACAGCATGCTAAACCACAGCTTTGACTCAGCCATAGACATCACATTATGAGTTAGTAGCGTTAATATAACTCAGACATAAACTCCCACCTCCCACTTTTCTATTAATTGCACATGCTTGTGTAATTATATACCAGGCGGTGTCAGAAGAAGGTCCTAAAAATGGTCAAAGACTCCAGCCACCAAAGTCATAGACTGTTCTCTCTGCTACCGCATGGCAAGAGGTACCGATGCACAAAGTCTGGAGCCAATGGGACCCTGAACAGCTTCTACCCCCAAGCCACAAGACTGCTAAATAGTTAGTTAAATCGTTAACCCGGACTATCTGCATTGACCCTTTTGGCACAAACTTTTTTTTTACTCATTGCGTATGCTGCTGCTATTGTTTATTATCTATCCTGTTGCCTTGTCACTTTATTCCTAGTTATGTGCACATGTCTACCTCTAATTACCTCGTACCCCTGCACATCAACTCAGTACTGGTATAGCCAAGTTATCTTTACTCATGGTGTTTATTATAACTTGTATTATTACGTGTTATTATTTTTCTTCTATTATTTCTCTATTTTCTTTCTCTCTGCGTTGTTGGGAAGGGCCTGTAAGTATTTCACTGTTGTTTACAAGCATGTGATGAACACAATTGGATTAGATTCTTTTGATTATGAGGGCACAATGCACATACACTCATAAATGTTTATCTATCTACTGTCAGCAGAGGACCCAGCTCTTCCCTCAGCGGTAAGTGTACACTGCATTCCTCTCTGAGACCTTGACTCCTTATACTAGGGGCGGCAGGTAGCCTAGTGGTTAGAGCTTTGGACTTGTAACCGAAAGGTTGCAAGATCCAATCCCCAAGCTGACAAGGTAAAAAGCGGTCGTTCTGCCCCTGAACAAGCATTTAAGCCACTTTTTCTTGGCTGTCATTTAACATAAGAATTTGTTCTTAACTGACTTGCCTCGTTAAATAAAGGTAAAATATATATATAAATACAAAGAGTGGTAATTCAACAGGGCGTGTGTCTAATAATCACTCAGACTCAGAAGCCTGGGGAACTTTAGCCCACTGTACTGTAGTGTCTGAGGCTGTACCCGATGGCTAAGCAACAAACAGAATACAATGCAAACCAGCACGACCACTCACTTTAGTCTGCACAGTTTTGACTTCCTAAAATTTA
>NW_027038177.1:0-26898 GCF_034236695.1 Oncorhynchus nerka | reverse complement strand
TAAGCCAAAACATGTCTATCATTGGATTGGTTCGACAATGCTGTCATCTCGTTTGGGTACAGCAACACCCGGATTGAAGCCATTGCACATCTAATATTCTCACCCATCCCCTCTTGATTATACAGGAGCTAGCCTGCTCTCTCCTCAAAACATCACTAACAAGCAAGCTAACGTTAGCTTGCTAACCAACACACAATCAATATACACTGAGCAAACCATGCTTTTATAAAGCAATGTTAGTCTCAACCAAATGACAAGTAGCTACATAGCTAGAATATCTAGATACAGGCTAGCCAAAGAAGGCTAACGTTAGCTAGCCAAAGAAGGCTCTAACGTTAGCTAGCCAAAGAAGGCTCTAACGTTAACTCTAACGTTAGCTAGCCAAAGAAGGCTCTAACGTTAGCTAGCCAAAGAAGGCTCTAACGTTAGCTAGCCAAAGAAGGCTCTAACGTTAGCTAGCCAAAGAAGGCTCTAACGTTAGCTAGCCAAAGAAGGCTCTAACGTTAGCTAGCCAAAGAGGCTCTAGTTAGCTCTAACGTTAGCTAGCCAAAGAAGGCTCTAACGTTAGCTAGCCAAAGAAGGCTCTAACGTTAGCTAGCATCAGCTTTGTAGAGGCTGTGCTATGTGGAATCGGTTTTTTTCATCTTCCTCACCAACGCCTTTCTGTAGCTTTTAAATTCTGTGAATATCATTTAGTAATTTCATCAAATTTTATCCATATTTAGCACAGTGGAAAGCGTACTTCCAATACTGCTTGAAAGAATGTTCCAGAATGACAACACCTCACCTAATTGGCTGGAAGAAAAAGCCCGCCCACCAGAGCTCTCGTGTTTTTCTCTGCTGGGGAATTTGTTCACATATCAAGTTAAATTGTTTGCAAGTGTTGTTGTATTTATTCCTACATCACAGTATGTGTTTTCGACTGTTGCTGCATTTATTCTCAAAGAAGTTACATGTTTGCAAATATTTTCTACAAAAACGGTTTATACAAGTGCTTATCATACTTTGCATGCTTGTGCACTTCTGTCATTATTTTAGCTCTGTAACACACACACAGACACACACACACATAGCCAGGCCTGACATACACAAACACACACACCAGCTACATCTTCAAAGCACCACCAAGTCCATTAGCAACGTGTTTCTTCCCCAGAAGGAGGGATAGAAAACAGAGGAGAAAAGGGATCTGGAGTACATCGCTCTTTTCCCCTTCTTTCTTTCATGTTGTAGATAACCTCTTCCCTTTACACCTCTTCCTCTAATTGTCTCTTCCCCTCTTTTTCCTCTTGTACAGCATGTTTGCAACACCTAGCCAGTCAGTCAGTCAGCCAGCCAGTCTGTCTGCCAGTCAGCCAGCCAGCTAGTCTGTCAGCCAGCCAGCCAGTCCGTCTGCCAGTCCATCAGCCCGTCAGCCAACCAGTTCGTCAGCCTGTCTGTCAGCCAGCCAGTCAGCCAGCCAGCCAGCCAGTCCGTCTGCCAGTCCATCAGTCCGTAAGCCAGCCAGCCCGACTGCCAGTCCGTCTGCCAGTCCATCAGCCCGTCAGCCAACCAGTTCCTCAGCCTGTCAGTCAGTCAGCCAGCCAGCCAGTCAGCCAGCCAGTCCGTCTGCCAGTCCATCAGCCCGTCAGCCAGCCAGTCAATCTGCCAATCCATCAGCCCGTCAGCCAGCCAGCCAGTCAATCTGCCAGTCCATCAGCCAGCCAGTCCGTCTGCCAGTCCATCAGCCCGTCAGCCAACCAGTTCTTCAGCCTGTCAGTCAGTCAGCCAGCCAGTCAATCTGCCAGTCCATCAGCCAGTCAGCCAGCCAGTCAGCCAGTCAGCCAGCCAGTCAGCCAGCCAGCCAGCCAGTCAGCCAGCCAGTCAGCCAGTCAATCTGCCAGTCCATCAGCCCGTCAGCCAACCAGTTCTTCAGCCTGTCAGTCAGTCAGTCAGTCAGTCAGTTGTACTGTTTCACTGCCAGATATCAAATAGGCTACACAGAGAGACATCGGTGCTGCTGTGAGCTATCATAGGTATACACTTGGTTGGCACTATATCCCCTATTGTTGCACTATTTTTGACTGGAGCCATACAGGTCCCGGTCAAAAGTAGTGCACGAAATAGGGAATACGGCCCTGGTCTAAAGTAGTGCACTATATAGGGGATAGGGCCCTGGTCTAAAGTAGTGCACTATATAGGGGATAGGGCCCTGGTCTAAAGTAGCGCACTATATAGGGGAAAGGGTTCCACCCGAGATACAGACTCTTACTCAGCTTCTCTCAAAGGCTTCAGCCCAAGGCCATTTTCTTCAGTGACTCTCGGTACAGTGAAAGTGTGTGTGTTGTCTCTGTATGTGGCCCATTTGCCTATATTATTGTACGTGTGAGTCAGTCTTATCTTTCCCTTAGGCAGCATGTACTGTAGCAGGTAGGATTAAACAACAGGGATGGTACTGAAGCAACACTCTCATCCCTTACAGAAGAATGAGGAGGAGAGGACTAGGTGGTACATTAGGATAATAAGGGGAAAGAGGAGGAGAGGACTAGGTGGTACATTAGGATAATAAGGGGAAAGAGGAGGAGAGGACTAGGTGGTACATTATGATAATAAGGGGGCAGAGGGGGAGAGGACTAGGTGGTACATTAGGATAATAAGGGGAAAGAGGAGGAGAGGACTAGGTGGTACATTAGGATAATAAGGGGGCAGAGGAGGAGAGGACTAGGTGGTACATTATGATAATAAGGGGCAGAGGGGAAAGAGGAGGAGAGGACTAGGTGGTACATTAGGATAATAAGGGGAAAGAGGAGGAGAGGACTAGGTGGTACATTAGGATAATAAGGGGGAAGAGGAGGAGAGGACTAGGTGGTACATTAGGATAATAAGGGGAAAGAGGAGGAGAGGACTAGGTGGTACATTAGGATAATAAGGGGAGAGGAGGAGAGGACTAGGTGGTACATTAGGATAATAAGGGGGCAGAGGGGAAAGAGGAGGAGAGGACTAGGTGGTACATTAGGATAATAAGGGGAAGAGGAGGAGAGAGGACTAGGTGGTACATTATGATAATAAGGGGGCAGAGGGGGAAAGAGGAGGAGAGGACTATGTGGTACATTATGATAATAAGGGGGCAGAGGGGGAAAGAGGAGGAGAGGACTAGGTGGTACATTAGGATAATAAGGGGAAAGAGGAGGAGAGGACTAGGTGGTACATTAGGATAATAAGGGGAAAGAGGAGGAGAGGACTAGGTGGTACATTAGGATAATAGGGGAAAGAGGAGGGAGAGAACTAGGTGGTACATTAGGATAATAAGGGGGCAGAGGGGGAAAGAGGAGGAGAGGACTAGGTGGTACATTAGGATAATAAGGGGAAGAGGAGGAGAGGACTAGGTGGTACATTAGGATAATAGGGGAAGAGGAGGAGAGAACTAGGTGGTACATTAGGATAATAAGGGGGGCAGAGGGGGAAAGAGGAGGAGAGGACTAGGTGGTACATTAGGATAATAAGGGGGGCAGAGGGGAAAGAGGAGGAGAGGACTAGGTGGTACATTAGGATAATAAGGGGCAGAGGGGGAAAGAGGGAGAGGACTAGGTGGTACATTAGGATAATAAGGGGGCAGAGGGGGAAAGAGGAGGAGAGGACTAGGTGGTACATTAGGATAATAAGGGGGGCAGAGGGGGAAAGAGGAGGGAGAGGACTAGGTGGTACATTAGGATAATAAGGGGGCAGAGGGGAAAGAGGGGAGAGGACTAGGTGGTACATTAGGATAATAAGGGGGCAGAGGGGGAAAGAGGAGGAAGGCTAGTTGGTAATATAGGGAGGAAGAGAGGGGTGAGGGCCAACTCAGAATACAGATGGTAAACCTGAGAGACAGAGAGAGATTCAAACAGTGGTACAGTTTATTTTACACATTCATAATGCCCTCCTTGATCCAGCCTCAGTCACTAACATTCCTGTCAACACCCGGCCTCTGCATAATGGATGACTGGCATCTCTACACAGTTCTGGAAAATCCTATTGGACTGGTCAGAGGAAATGTGTTTCTGTGTGAGAGTATGTAGGTCATGTTTGACCATAGGCAAAGTCTAGGGAGAGAGGGGAGGCAGAGAGGGATGGAGAGACAGACACTTGTGCATGGTGATGATAGTCTTGTCAAGATCCAAAGGATCCTCCCACGATTAAAGGTTGACAAATAAAATCACTGAGCCCTGGGTTGGGGGTAGGGGGGTGGAACAGGATTTCTGACGCTTTCTCTTGTTATCAGTAGTGGACACAACAGTTCTGCTTCAGCTTTCCAGCTTTCAGATCCTCTCCCCCTCCTCTCCCCTCCTCCTCTCTCCTCACTCCATTTATCCTATCTCCCTCTTCCTTCCCTCATGTCTTCTTCCTCATCCTGTTTGCCCTCTTCCTGCCTCTTCATCCTCTGCTAACTCCTACCTTAATATATTGAGTGGTAACAAGCTCTTTAGTAATCGTACACTCACTGGGAGTGAGATGTGTGGAGGGAGACACACACACTGCTGCTGCTGGCCGCGTTCTGAGCTGGGGGACAGAGCAGAGAGGTGACGGCTGTTGACAGACACCATGTGTTAGTCTGAGTGGCTGAGAGAGATTGCCTCAGACCACAGCAAGCTCAGTCAGACTTCCCTATCCCTCACCTCTCGATCTCTCGCTCCCTGTCTTTCTCTCTCAATTCAATTCAAAGGGCTTTATTGGCATGGGAAACATATGTTTACATTGCCAAGGAAAGTGAAATAGATCTCCCCCTCCCTCCCTTAGACCTCAGCCAGCCTCCCAGCACCATGCTGCCAAGATGAGCTGCACTTTACTGGTCTTTTCTAAGGACCTCTCCTCCCTGTCCCTCCCAGCCCAACAGCAGCAGAAGGCAGGTAGACAGGCTCTGGCCCCTCTCTCTCAATTTCCTGCCCTCTCTTTTTTAAACCAATCAGTCCCCCGGCCCCTTCTTGTATCCCCTCCCTTCCCTCATCCTCTCTCTTCTGTCTGAATCAATGTTGCTTCCATGTCTTTTCACCCCCCAAAAAGGTATATGATGACGATTTGCAAGAGGTCATCAACGTAAGGGCATTTTCTCTCTTCCCACACAACTTTGAACCTAAATCCAATGACATGGTACATTTTTGTTTTTGATTTCACGTTGAATTCACGTCAGTTGAAGACTCTGCCAAATGTCAATCAATCAAAACTAGACGTTGAACTGAATCATTTAATCTCTATTTCTCATCATCTTATCATCTTACACACACACTGCACTGCAATAGCTGAACATTATACAGCCAAGCCTTATCACTGCATCATACAGCCTTATCACTGCCATAGCACAACATTATACAGCCTTATCACTGGCATAGCACAACATTATACAGCCTTATCACTGGCATAGCACAACATTATACAGCCTTATCACTGGCATAGCACAACATTATACAGCCTTATCACTACCATAGCACAACATCATACAACCTCATCACTGGTATAGCACAACATTATACAACCTCATCACTACCATAGCACAACATTATACAGCCTCATCACTACCATAGCACAACATTATACAGCCTTATCACTGGCATAGCACAACATTATACAGCCTTATCACTGGCATAGCACAACATTATACAGCCTTATCACTACCATAGCACAACATTATACAGCCTTATCACTACCATAGCACAACATTATACAGCCTTATCACTACCATAGCACAACATTATACAGCCTTATCACTGGTATAGCACAACATTATACAGCCTTATCACTACCATAGCACAACATTATACAGCCTTATCACTACCATAGCACAACATTATACAGCCTTATCACTGGTATAGCACAACATTATACAGCCTTATCACTGGTATAGCACAACATTATACAGCCTTATCACTGGTATAGCACAACATTATACAGCCTTACCACTGGTATAGCACAACATTATACAGCCTCATCACTACCATAGCACAACATTATACAGCCTCATCACTGGTATAGCACAACATCATACAGCCTCATCACTACCATAGCACAACATTATACAGCCTTATCACTGGTATAGCACAACATTATACAGCCTTATCACTGGCATAGCACAACATTATACAGCCTTATCACTGGTATAGCACAACATTATACAGCCTTATCACTGGCATAGCACAACATTATACAGCCTTATCACTGGCATAGCACAACATTATACAGCCTTATCACTACCATAGCACAACATTATACAGCCTTATCACTGGTATAGCACAACATTATACAACCTCATCACTACCATAGCACAACATTATACAGCCTTATCACTGGTATAGCACAACATTATACAGCCTCATCACTGGTATAGCACAACATTATACAGCCTTATCACTGGTATAGCACAACATTATACAGCCTTATCACTGGCATGGCACAACATTATACAGCCTTATCACTGGTATAGCACAACATTATACAGCCTTATCACTGGTATAGCACAACATTATACAGCCTTATCACTGGTATAGCACAACATTATACAGCCTTATCACTGGCATAGCACAACATTATACAACCTCATCACTACCATAGCACAACATTATACAGCCTCATCACTGGTATAGCACAACATTATACAGCCTTATCACTACCATAGCACAACATTATACAGCCTTATCACTGGTATAGCACAACATTATACAGCCTCATCACTGGTATAGCACAACATTATACAGCCTTATCACTACCATAGCACAACATTATACAGCCTTATCACTGGCATAGCACAACATTATACAGCCTTATCAGTGCCATAGCACAACATTATACAGCCAAGCCTCATCACTGCTGGTTAGCCTGAAACCCTAGCATCTCATGTTTATTTCATAGTAAGTATGTGCGTATGTGTATGCGTACGCCAGCTTCTGATTTTGTGTGTGTGTCTGTGTGTCTTTCTCTCTCTGTGTGTGCATGTGTGTGTGTGTGTGTCTCTCTCTCTGTGTGTGTGTATGCATGTGTGTGTGTGTGTGTGTCTCTCTCTCTCTTTCTGTGTGTACATGCATGTGTGTGGCTGTGTGTCTCTCTCTCTCTCTCTCTCTCTCTCTGTGTGTGTATGCATGTGTGTGTGTGTATGTCAGCCCTCTTGCCATTTACCGAAGGTGAGCTATCAACCCTGTTTTTCCTGACTTAGCCTGCCGTCACCAACATACATATGTTGTGTGTGTGTGTGTGTGTGTGTCTAAACATATGAATACATGCCTGCCTGCCTGGTTAATGATCTCTCTTTATTTTAGGCAGTCAAGTGGCACAGCTAAGCGTGAACTTTTCACCCATGCCTCTGAATTCTAAAAATAACACCAGGCCATTTTGAGGGGTTGCCAGTTCTCTCTCTCACACACACACACACACACACACACACACACACACACACACACACACACACACATCTGACATGAGATGAGCCAGGTGACACTGAATCTCTTCATTCACAAATATGAGCATGGATGTGTACATACCAACCATCCTCAGCACTCCTGGGGAACTAAATAGTAGGTCTAGATCTTTCTTATTGGATTGGGTTATTTTATTGGATTGGGTTAGGGTTATCTTATTGGTTAGGGTTATTTTATTGGATTGGGTTAGGGTTATTTTATTGGATTAGGGTTATTTTATTGGATTGGGTTAGGGTTATCTTATTGGATTGGGTTAGGGTTATCTTATTGGATTGGGTTAGGGTAATTTTATTGGATTGGGTTAGGGTTGTCTTATTGGATTGGGTTAGGGTAATTTTATTGGATTGGGTTAGGGTTATCTTATTGGATTGCGTTATCTTATTGGATTAGGGTTATCTTGTTGGATTGGGTTAGGGTTATTTTATTGGATTGGGTTAGGGTTATTTTATTGGATTGGGTTAGGGTTATTTTATTGGATTGGGTTAGGGTTATTTTATTGGATTGGGTTAGGGTTATCTTATTGGATTGGGTTAGGGTTATTTTATTGGATTGGGTTAGGGTTATTTTATTGGATTGGGTTAGGGTTATCTTATTGGATTGGGTTAGGGTTATTTTATTGGATTGGGTTAGGGTTATTTTATTGGATTGGGTTAGGGTTATTTTATTGGATTGGGTTAGGGTTATCTTATTGGATTGGGTTAGGGTTATCTTATTGGATTGGGTTATCTTGTTGGATTGGGTTATCTTGTTGGATTGGGTTATCTTATTGGATTAGGGTTATCTTGTTGGATTGGGTTATCTTGTTGGATTGGGTTATCTTGTTGGATTGGGTTATCTTGTTGGATTGGGTTATCTTGTTGGATTGGGGTTATCTTGTTGGATTGGGTTAGGGTTATCTTATTGGATTGGGTTATCTTATTGGATTAGGGTTATTTTATTGGATTAGGGTTATCTTGTTGGGTTAGGGTTATCTTATTGGATTGGTTTAGGGTTATCTTATTGGATTGGTTTAGGGTCGTTTTATTGGATTGGTTTAGGGTCGTTTTATTGGATTGGTTTAGGGTCGTCTTATTGGATTGGTTTAGGGTCGTCTTATTGGATTGGTTTAGGGTCGTCTTATTGGATTGGGTTAGGGTCGTCTTATTGGATTGGGTTAGGGTCGTCTTATTGGATTGGGTTAGGGTCGTCTTATTGGATTGGGTTAGGGTCGTCTTATTGGATTGGGTTAGGGTCGTCTTATTGGATTGGGTTAGGGTCGTCTTATTGGATTGGGTTAGGGTCGTCTTATTGGATTGGGTTAGGGTCGTCTTATTGGATTGGGTTAGGGTCGTCTTATTGGATTGGGTTAGGGTCGTCTTATTGGATTGGGTTAGGGTCGTCTTATTGGATTGGGTTAGGGTCATTTTATTGGATTGGGTTATCTTATTGGATTGGGTTAGGGTTATTTTATTGGATTGGGTCAGGGTTATTTTATTGGATTGGGTTAGGGTTATTTTATTGGGTTAGGGTTATTTTATTGGATTATCTTATTGGATTGGGTTAGGGTCATCTTATTGGATTGGGTTAGGGTTATCTTATTGGATTGGGTTAGGGTTATCTTATTGGATTGCTCCGATGTATGCTGTCAAAAACAGGAACACGGTGCACAGATTGGTGTCTTAAAGAGAGAGATATGGTAGAGGTTTACTGAACAGAATGTTAAACGTCGGGGAGAAATCCTCTAAAAGACTTTTCCTTTTCCCTCCTTTCATTTCAGCACAATATGTTTGATTGACAGGCCTTTCTCTGTCGATAGAGGAGGTTTGATAGTTGGGAGGTCTCTGTCGATATAGAAGAGATTTATATTTGGAGGTCTCTGTCGATAGAGGAGGTTTTAAAGTTGGAGGTCTATTGATAGAGGAGGTTTTATAGTTGGAGGTCTCTGTTGATAGAGGAGGTTTTTTAGTTGGAGGTCTCTGTCGATAGAGGAGGTTTTAAAGTTGGGAGGTCTCTGTTGATAGAGGAGGTTTGATAGTTGGGAGGTCTCTGTAGATAGAGGAGGTTTTACAGTTTGAGGTCTCTGTCGATAGAGGAGGTTTTTTAGTTGGAGGTCTCTGTCGATAGAGGAGGTTTTAAAGTTGGGAGGTTTAAAGTTGTTGATAGAGGACACTATCCCATAACCCATAACGTAGTGCTCAGACACACTAACACAAACACTATCCCATAACCCACAACGTAGTGCTCAGACACACTAACACAAACACTATCCCATAACGTAGTGCTCAGACACACTAACACAAACACTATCCCATAACGTAGTGCTCAGACACACTAACACAAACACTATCCCATAACATAGTGCTCAGACACACTAACACAAACACTATCCCATAACCCACAACGTAGTGCTCAGACACACTAACACAAACACTATCCCATAACGTAGTGCTCAGACACACTAACACAAACACTATCCCATAACGTAGTGCTCAGACACACTAACACAAACACTATCCCATAACCCATAACGTAGTGCTCAGACACACTAACACAAACACTATCCCATAACCCACAACGTAGTGCTCAGACACACTAACACAAACACTATCCCATAACGTAGTGCTCAGACACACTAACAAACACTATCCCATAACGTAGTGCTCAGACACACTAACAAACACTATCCCATAACGTAGTGCTCAAACACACTAACACAAACAACACAAACACTACCCACTCAGACACACTAACACACACACTATCCCATAACGTAGTGCTCAGACACACTAACACACACACTATCCCATAACCCACAACGTAGTGCTCAGACACACTAACACAAACACTATCCCATAACGTAGTGCTCAGACACACTAACACAAACACTATCCCATAATCCACAACGTAGTGCTCAGACACACTAACACAAACACTATCCCATAACGTAGTGCTCAGACACACTAACACAACCACTATCCCGTAACCCACAACGTAGTGCTCAGACACACTAACACACACACTATCCCATAACGTAGTGCTCAGACACACTAACACAAACACTATCCCATAACGTAGTGCTCAGACACACTAACACACACACTATCCCATAACGTAGTGCTCAGACACACTAACACAAACACTATCCCATAACCCATAACGTAGTGCTCAGACACACTAACACAAACACTATCCCATAACCCATAACGTAGTGCTCAGACACACTAACACAAACACTATCCCATAACCCACAACGTAGTGCTCAGACACACTAACACAAACACTATCCCATAACGTAGTGCTCAGACACACTAACACAAACACTATCCCATAACCCACAACGTAGTGCTCAGACACACTAACACAAACACTATCCCATAACCCACAACGTAGTGCTCAGACACACTAACACAAACACTATCCCATAACCCACAACGTAGTGCTCAGACACACTAACACAAACACTATCCCATAACGTAGTGCTCAGACACACTAACACAAACACTATCCCATAACCCACAACGTAGTGCTCAGACACACTAACACAAACACTATCCCATAACGTAGTGCTCAGACACACTAACACAAACACTATCCCATAACCCACAACGTAGTGCTCAGACACACTAACACAAACACTATCCCATAACCCATAACGTAGTGCTCAGACACACTAACACAAACACTATCCCATAACGTAGTGCTCAGACACACTAACACAAACACTATCCCATAACGTAGTGCTCAGACACACTAACACAAACACTATCCCACAACGTAGTGCTCAGACACACTAACACAAACACTATCCCATAACGTAGTGCTCAAACACACTAACACAAACACTATCCCATAACCCACAACGTAGTGCTCAGACACACTAACACAAACACTATCCCACAACGTAGTGCTCAGACACACTAACACACACACTATCCCATAACGTAGTGCTCAGACACACTAACACACACACTATCCCATAACCCATAACGTAGTGCTCAGACACACTAACACACACACTATCCCATAACGTAGTGCTCAGACACACTAACACACACACTATCCCATAACGTAGTGCTCAGACACACTAACACACACACTATCCCATAACCCATAACGTAGTGCTCAGACACACTAACACAAACACTATCCCATAACGTAGTGCTCAGACACACTAACACAAACACTATCCCATAACCCATAACGTAGTGCTCAGACACACTAACACACACACTATCCCATAACCCATAACGTAGTGCTCAGACACACTAACACAAACACTATCCCATAACCCATAACGTAGTGCTCAGACACACTAACACAAACACTATCCCATAACGTAGTGCTCAGACACACTAACACAAACACTATCCCATAACGTAGTGCTCAGACACACTAACACAAACACTATCCCATAACGTAGTGCTCAGACACACTAACACAAACACTATCCCATAACGTAGTGCTCAAACACACTAACACAAACACTATCCCATAACGTAGTGCTCAGACACACTAACACAAGCACTATCCCATAACGTAGTGCTCAGACACACTAACACAAACACTATCCCATAACGTAGTGCTCAGACACACTAACACAAACACTATCCCATAACGTAGTGCTCAGACACACTAACACAAACACTATCCCATAACGTAGTGCTCAGACACACTAACACAAACAAACAATATCCATAACCCATAACGTAGTGCTCAGACACACTAACACAAACACTATCCCATAACGTAGTGCTCAGACACACTAACACAAACACTATCCCATAACGTAGTGCTCAGACACACTAACACAAACACTATCCCATAACGTAGTGCTCAGACACACTAACACAAACACTATCCCATAACGTAGTGCTCAGACACACTAACACACACACTATCCCATAACCCATAACGTAGTGCTCAGACACACTAACACAAACACTATCCCATAACCCATAACGTAGTGCTCAGACACACTAACACAAACACTATCCCACAACCCATAACGTAGTGCTCAGACACACTAACACAAACACTATCCCATAACCCATAACGTAGTGCTCAGACACACTAACACAAACACTATCCCATAACGTAGTGCTCAGACACACTAACACAAACACAATCCCATAACGTAGTGCTCAGACACACTAACACAAACACTATCCCATAACGTAGTGCTCAGACACACTAACACAAACACTATCCCATAACGTAAGTGCTCAGACACACTAACACAAACACTATCCCATAACGTAGTGCTCAGACACACTAACACACACACTATCCCATAACCCATAACGTAGTGCTCAGACACACTAACACAAACACTATCCCATAACCCACAACGTAGTGCTCAGACACACTAACACAAACACTATCCCATAACGTAGTGCTCAGACACACTAACACAAAAACTATCCCATAACCCACAACGTAGTGCTCAGACACACTAACACAAACACTATCCCATAACCCATAACGTAGTGCTCAGACACACTAACACAAACACTATCCCATAACGTAGTGCTCAGACACACTAACACAAACACTATCCCATAACGTAGTGCTCAGACACACTAACACACACACTATCCCATAACCCATAACGTAGTGCTCAGACACACTAACACACACACTATCCCATAACCCATAACGTAGTGCTCAGACACACTAACACAAACACTATCCCTTAACGTAGTGCTCAGACACACTAACACACACACTATCCCATAACGTAGTGCTCAGACACACTAACACACACACTATCCCATAACCCATAACGTAGTGCTCAGACACACTAACACAAACACTATCCCATAACGTAGTGCTCAGACACACTAACACAAACACTATCCCATAACGTAGTGCTCAGACACACTAACACAAACAAACAATAACCCATAACGTAGTGCTCAGACACACTAACACAAACACTATCCCATAACGTAGTGCTCAGACACACAAACACAAACACTATCCCATAACGTAGTGCTCAGACACACTAACACAAACACTATCCCATAACCCATAACGTAGTGCTCAGACACACTAACACAAACACTATCCCATAACGTAGTGCTCAGACACACTAACACAAACACTATCCCACACTAACACAAACACTATCCCATAACGTAGTGCTCAGACACACTAACACAAACACTATCCCATAACGTAGTGCTTAAACACACTAACACACACACTATCCCATAACGTAGTGCTCAAACACACTAACACAAACACTATCCCATAACGTAGTGCTCAGACACACTAACACAAACACTATCCCATAACGTAGTGCTCAGACACACTAACACAAACACTATCCCATAACGTAGTGCTCAGACACACTAACACAAACACTATCCCATAACGTAGTGCTCAGACACACTAACACAAACACTATCCCATAACGTAGTGCTCAAACACACTAACACAAACACTATCCCATAACGTAGTGCTCAGACACACTAACACAAACACTATCCCATAACGTAGTGCTCAGACACACTAACACAAACACTATCCCATAACGTAGTGCTCAGACACACTAACACAAACAAACAATATCCATAACCCATAACGTAGTGCTCAGACACACTAACACACACACTATCCCATAACGTAGTGCTCAGACACACTAACACAAACACTATCCCATAACCCACAACGTAGTGCTCAGACACACTAACACAAACACTATCCCATAACGTAGTGCTCAGACACACTAACACAAACACTATCCCATAACGTAGTGCTCAGACACACTAACACAAACACTATCCCATAACGTAGTGCTCAGACACACTAACACACACACTATCCCATAACCCATAACGTAGTGCTCAGACACACTAACACAAACACTATCCCATAACGTAGTGCTCAGACACACTAACACAAACACAATCCCATAACGTAGTGCTCAGACACACTAACACAAACACTATCCCATAACGTAGTGCTCAGACACACTAACACAAACACTATCCCATAACGTAAGTGCTCAGACACACTAACACAAACACTATCCCATAACGTAGTGCTCAGACACACTAACACACACACTATCCCATAACCCATAACGTAGTGCTCAGACACACTAACACAAACACTATCCCATAACGTAGTGCTCAGACACACTAACACAAAAACTATCCCATAACCCACAACGTAGTGCTCAGACACACTAACACAAACACTATCCCATAACCCATAACGTAGTGCTCAGACACACTAACACAAACACTATCCCATAACGTAGTGCTCAGACACACTAACACACACACTATCCCATAACCCATAACGTAGTGCTCAGACACACTAACACACACACTATCCCATAACCCATAACGTAGTGCTCAGACACACTAACACAAACACTATCCCTTAACGTAGTGCTCAGACACACTAACACACACACTATCCCATAACGTAGTGCTCAGACACACTAACACACACACTATCCCATAACCCATAACGTAGTGCTCAGACACACTAACACAAACACTATCCCATAACGTAGTGCTCAAACACACTAACACAAACACTATCCCATAACGTAGTGCTCAGACACACTAACACACACACTATCCCATAACCCATAACGTAGTGCTCAGACACACTAACACAAACACTATCCCATAACGTAGTGCTCTGACACACTAACACAAACACTATCCCATAACGTAGTGCTCAGACACACTAACACAAACAAACACTATCCCATAACCCACAACGTAGTGCTCAGACACACTAACACAAACACTATCCCATAACCCACAACGTAGTGCTCAGACACACTAACACACACACTATCCCATAACATAGTGCTCAGACACACTAACACACACACTATCCCATAACCCATAACGTAGTGCTCAGACACACTAACACAAACACTATCCCATAACAACACAAACACTAACCCACAACGTAGTGCTCAGACACACTAACACAAACACTATCCCATAACCCATAACGTAGTGCTCAGACACACTAACACAAACACTATCCCATAACGTAGTGCTCAGACACACTAACACAAACACTATCCCATAACCCACAACGTAGTGCTCAGACACACTAACACAAACACTATCCCACAACGTAGTGCTCAGACACACTAACACAAACACTATCCCATAACGTAGTGCTCAAACACACTAACACAAACACTATCCCATAATCCACAACGTAGTGCTCAGACACACTAACACAAACACTATCCCACAACGTAGTGCTCAGACACACTAACACAAACACTATCCCATAACCCATAACGTAGTGCTCAGACACACTAACACAAACACTATCCCACAACGTAGTGCTCAGACACACTAACACACACACTATCCCATAACGTAGTGCTCAGACACACTAACACACACACTATCCCATAACCCATAACGTAGTGCTCAGACACACTAACACACACACTATCCCATAACCCATAACGTAGTGCTCAGACACACTAACACACACACTATCCCATAACGTAGTGCTTAGACACACTAACACACACACTATCCCATAACCCATAACGTAGTGCTCAGACACACTAACACAAACACTATCCCATAACGTAGTGCTCAGACACACTAACACAAACACTATCCCATAACCCATAACGTAGTGCTCAGACACACTAACACACACACTATCCCATAACCCATAACGTAGTGCTCAGACACACTAACACAAACACTATCCCATAACCCATAACGTAGTGCTCAGACACACTAACACAAACACTATCCCATAACGTAGTGCTCAGACACACTAACACAAACACTATCCCATAACGTAGTGCTCAGACACACTAACACAAACACTATCCCATAACGTAGTGCTCAAACACACTAACACAAACACTATCCCATAACGTAGTGCTCAGACACACTAACACAAACACTATCCCATAACGTAGTGCTCAGACACACTAACACAAACACTATCCCATAACGTAGTGCTCAGACACACTAACACAAACACTATCCCATAACGTAGTGCTCAGACACACTAACACACACACTATCCCATAACCCATAACGTAGTGCTCAGACACACTAACACAAACACTATCCCATAACCCATAACGTAGTGCTCAGACACACTAACACAAACACTATCCCACAACCCATAACGTAGTGCTCAGACACACTAACACAAACACTATCCCACAACCCATAACGTAGTGCTCAGACACACTAACACAAACACTATCCCATAACCCATAACGTAGTGCTCAGACACACTAACACAAACACTATCCCATAACGTAGTGCTCAGACACACTAACACAAACACAATCCCATAACGTAGTGCTCAGACACACTAACACAAACACTATCCCATAACGTAGTGCTCAGACACACTAACACAAACACTATCCCATAACGTAAGTGCTCAGACACACTAACACAAACACTATCCCATAACGTAGTGCTCAGACACACTAACACACACACTATCCCATAACCCATAACGTAGTGCTCAGACACACTAACACAAACACTATCCCATAACGTAGTGCTCAGACACACTAACACAAAAACTATCCCATAACCCACAACGTAGTGCTCAGACACACTAACACAAACACTATCCCATAACCCATAACGTAGTGCTCAGACACACTAACACAAACACTATCCCATAACGTAGTGCTCAGACACACTAACACAAACACTATCCCATAACGTAGTGCTCAGACACACTAACACACACACTATCCCATAACCCATAACGTAGTGCTCAGACACACTAACACACACACTATCCCATAACCCATAACGTAGTGCTCAGACACACTAACACAAACACTATCCCTTAACGTAGTGCTCAGACACACTAACACACACACTATCCCATAACGTAGTGCTCAGACACACTAACACACACACTATCCCATAAACCATAACGTAGTGCTCAGACACACTAACACAAACACTATCCCATAACGTAGTGCTCAGACACACTAACACAAACACTATCCCATAACGTAGTGCTCAGACACACTAACACAAACAAACAATAACCCATAACGTAGTGCTCAGACACACTAACACAAACACTATCCCATAACGTAGTGCTCAGACACACTAACACAAACAAACAATAACCCATAACGTAGTGCTCAGACACACTAACACAAACACTATCCCATAACGTATCCCATAACGTAGTGCTCAGACACACTAACACAAACACTATCCCATAACGTAGTGCTCAGACACACTAACACAAACACTATCCCATAACCCATAACGTAGTGCTCAGACACACTAACACAAACACTATCCCATAACCCATAACGTAGTGCTCAGACACACTAACACACACACTATCCCATAACCCATAACGTAGTGCTCAGACACACTAACACAAACACTATCCCATAACGTAGTGCTCAGACACACTAACACAAACACTATCCCATAACGTATGCTCAGACACACTAACACAAACACTATCCCATAACGTAGTGCTCAAACACACTAACACACACTATCCCATAACGTAGTGCTCAAACACACTAACACAAACACTATCCCATAACGTAGTGCTCAGACACACTAACACAAACACTATCCCATAACGTAGTGCTCAGACACACTAACACAAACACTATCCCATAACGTAGTGCTCAGACACACTAACACAAACACTATCCCATAACGTAGTGCTCAGACACACTAACACAAACACTATCCCATAACGTAGTGCTCAGACACACTAACACAAACACTATCCCATAACGTAGTGCTCAGACACACTAACACAAACACTATCCCATAACCCATAACGTAGTGCTCAGACACACTAACACAAACACTATCCCATAACGTAGTGCTCAGACACACTAACACAAACACTATCCCATAACGTAGTGCTCAGACACACTAACACAAACACTATCCCATAACGTAGTGCTCAGACACACTAACACAAACACTATCCCATAACGTAGTGCTCAGACACACTAACACAAACACTATCCCATAACGTAGTGCTCAAACACACTAACACAAACACTATCCCATAACGTAACGCTCAGACACACTAACACAAACACTATCCCACAACGTAGTGCTCAGACACACTAACACAAACACTATCCCATAACGTAGTGCTCAGACACACTAACACAAACAAACAATATCCATAACCCATAACGTAGTGCTCAGACACACTAACACAAACACTATCCCATAACGTAGTGCTCAGACACACTAACACAAACACTATCCCATAACCCACAACGTAGTGCTCAGACACACTAACACAAACACTATCCCATAACGTGGTGCTCAGACACACTAACACAAACACTATCCCATAAACGTAGTGCTCAGACACACTAACACAAACACTATCCCATAACGTAGTGCTCAGACACACTAACACACACACTATCCCATAACCCATAACGTGGTGCTCAGACACACTAACACAAACACTATCCCATAACGTGGTGCTCAGACACACTAACACAAACACTATCCCATAACGTAGTGCTCAGACACACTAACACAAACACTATCCCATAACGTAGTGCTCAGACACACTAACACAAACACTATCCCATAACCCATAACGTAGTGCTCAGACACACTAACACAAACACTATCCCATAACGTAACGTGCTCAGACACACTAACACACACACTATCCCATAACCCATAACGTAGTGCTCAGACACACTAACACAAACACTATCCCATAACGTAGTGCTCAGACACACTAACACAAAAACTATCCCATAACCCACAACGTAGTGCTCAGACACACTAACACAAACACTATCCCATAACCCATAACGTAGTGCTCAGACACACTAACACAAACACTATCCCATAACGTAGTGCTCAGACACACTAACACACACACTATCCCATAACCCATAACGTAGTGCTCAGACACACTAACACACACACTATCCCATAACCCATAACGTAGTGCTCAGACACACTAACACAAACACTATCCCTTAACGTAGTGCTCAGACACACTAACACACACACTATCCCATAACGTAGTGCTCAGACACACTAACACACACACTATCCCATAACCCATAACGTAGTGCTCAGACACACTAACACAAACACTATCCCATAACGTAGTGGTCTGACACACTAACACAAACACTATCCCATAACGTAGTGCTCAGACACACTAACACAAACAAACACTATCCCATAACCCACAACGTAGTGCTCAGACACACTAACACAAACACTATCCCATAACCCACAACGTAGTGCTCAGACACACTAACACACACACTATCCCATAACATAGTGCTCAGACACACTAACACACACACTATCCCATAACCCATAACGTAGTGCTCAGACACACTAACACAAACACTATCCCATAACGTAGTGCTCAGACACACTAACACAAACACTATCCCATAACCCATAACGTAGTGCTCAGACACACTAACACAAACACTATCCCATAACGTAGTGCTCAGACACACTAAAACACACACTATGCCATAACCCACAGATGGAAAAAAATGAGACAACGATAGCCAGCTGCCTTTAATTGGGAATCATACCAAAACCCCAACATAGAAAAACAACCTAGAACCCCACATAGAAAATATAAACTAGACTAACCCCCCAGTCATGCCCTGAGCTACTCCACCATAGAAAATAAAGGCTATCTATGGTCAGGACGTGACAAACAGCTTCAATGCACTGTGGCACAGATTCTACAAGTATCTGGAACTCTATTGGAGGGATGCGGCACAGTTCTTCCACAATAAATTCCATCTGGTGTTTTGTTGATGGTGGTGGAAAACGCTGTCTCAGGCTCCGTTCCAGAATCCCCCATAAATGTTCAATTTGGTTGAGATCTGGTGACTGACTAACTGATACACACACACACACACACACACACACACACACACACACACACACACACACACACACACACACACACACACACACACACACACACACACACACACACCATTTAAACCCCCTATGCTCTTTTGAGACCTCTCTTTCAAAGTCACTGAGATCTCTTCTTCTAGCCATGGTAACCAACATAACTGACAATTGGGATTTTTTTTATGAGCATGATAGGATGTTAATTGCTTAATTAACTCAGGAACCACACCTGTGTGGAAGCACCTGCTTTCAATACACTTTGTATCCCTCATTTACTCAAGTGTTTCCTTTATGTTGCCAGTTACCTGTCTATATTCCATTCAACTCAAGGGGCTTTACTGGCATGGGAAACATGTGCTAACATTGCCGAGGTAGATAATATACAAAAGTGAAATAAACAATACAAATTAAACATTATACATACAGAGGTTTCAAAGAATAAAGGCATTACAAATGTCATAGTATGTATATATACAGTGTTGTAACAATGTACAAATGGTTAAAGTACACAAGGAAAAATAAATAAGCAGAAATATGGGTTGTATCTACAATGGTGTTTGTTCTTCACTGGTTGCCCTTTTCTTGTGGCAACAGGTCACAAATCTTGCTGCTCTGATGGCACACTGGGGTATTTCACCCAGTAGATATGGGAGTTTATCAAAATTGGGTTTGTTTTCAAATTCTTTGTGGGTCTGTGTAATCTGAGGGAAATATGTGTCTCTAATATGGTCATACATTGGACAGGAGGTCAGGAAGTGCAGCTCAGTTTCCACCTCATTTTGTGGGCAGTGTGCACATAGTCTGCCTTCTCTTGAGAGCCATGTCTGCCTACGGCGGCCTTTCTCAATAGCAAGGCTATGCTCACTGAGTCTTTCCTTAAGTTTGGGTCAGTCACAGTGGTCAGATATTCTGCCACTGTGTTCTCTCTGTTTAGGGCCAAATAGCATTCTAGTTTGCTCTGTTTTTTTTGTTAATTCTTTCCAATGTGTCAAGTAATTATCTTTTTGTTTTCTCATGATTTGGTTGGGTCTAATTGTGTTGCTGTCCTGGTTGCTGTCCTGTTGCTAACCAGCTTGCTTAGGGGACTCTTCTCCAGGTTCATCTCACTGTAGGTGGTGGCTTTGTTATGGAAGATTTGGGAATCACTTCCTTTTAGCTGGTTGTAGAATTTAATGGCTCTTTTCTGGATTTTGATAGTTAGTGGGTATCGGCCTAATTGTGCTCTGCAGGCATTATTTGGTGTTCTACATTGTACACAGAGGATATTTTTTGGCAGAATTCTGCATGCAGAGTCTCAATTTGGTGTTTGTCCCATTTTGTGAAGTCTTGGTTGGTGAGCGAACCCCAGACCTCACAACCATAAAGGGCAATGGGCTCTATGACTGATTCAAGTGTTTTTAGCCAGATCCTCATTGGTATGTTGAATTTATATCTGACTGACAGTCTATATCTGACAGTCTTACTCTGGAGTTTTCCAGAAGAATTCTACTGGTGACTGTATTGTGATGCTTCAAGCAAGCAGTTGTTTAATAGACTGGATAGATCTATCTATCTATCTATCTATCTATCTATCTATCTATCTATCTATCTATCTATCTATCTATCTATCTATCTATCTATCTATCTATCTATCTATCTATCTATCTATCTATCTATCTATCTATCTATCTATCTATCTATCTATCTATCTATGTGCTTCTCTTCTGATGTTCATTGGATGGTTCACTGGAACCATCCACCTGTCTTTCAGAACTCTATAATTAACCTTGTCTGTCTGTCATCCACACACACAACACACACACACACACACACACACACACACACCACACACACACACACACACACACACACACACACACACACACACACACACACACACACACACTCGCACTCACATATAGTATGTACACACACACACACACACACACACACACACACACACACACACACACACACACACACACACAGGCTCGCACTCACATATAGTATGTACACACACACACACACACACACACAGGCTCGCACTCACATATAGTATGTACACACACACACACACACACACACACACACACACACACACACACACACACACAGGCTCGCACTCACATATAGTATGTACACACACACACACACACACACACACACACACACACACACACACACACACACACTGTCAGCCGCAAGAGTTAATTAAAACGCAGATTTTGAGAGTTGATAAGGAACAGCAAAAAATAACCCTTTGAAAAATGAAAAAAATTATTGAATTAATTTCTTTCTTTTCTTCCACACTTCATCTCACAAGAGGGGGACCAGAAGCTTTGTTTCCTCTCAGTCAATCATATTCCTTGGTTAAAGATATGGGGAAAATAATACCAGGGCCAAACAATGCCGAGAGAGAGAGATACAGAGAGATACAGAGAGAGCTACATAGAGAGATACACAAAGATACAGAGAGAGATACAGGAGAGAGATACAGAGAAGGAGAGAGCTACATATAGAGATACATAACGATACAGAGAGAGATACAGGGAGAGAGATACAGAGAAGGAGAGAGCTACATAGAGAGATACATAAAGATACAGAGAGAGATACAGAGAAAGAGAGCTACATAGAGAGATACATAAAGATACAGAGAGAGATACAGAGATACAGAGAGATAGAGAGATAGCTACAGAGAGAGATACATAGATATAGAGAGAGATACAGAGATAGAGAGAGAGATACATAAACATACAGAGAGAGATACATAAAGATACAGGAGAGATACAGAGATACAGAGAGATAGAGAGATAGCTACAGAGAGATACAGAGATAGATAGAGAGAGAGAGAGAGAGATACATAAAGATACATGGAGAGAGAAAGTGAGAGCTACATAGAGAGATACATAAAGATACAGGGAGAGAGAAAGTGAGAGCTACATAGAGAGATACATAAAGATACAGAGAGATACAGAGAGAGATACAGAGATAGATACAGAGAGAGATACAGAGAGAGAGAGAGATAGAGAGATACATAAAGATACATGGAGAGAGAAAGTGAGAGCTACATAGAGAGATACATAAAGATACAGGGAGAGAGAAAGTGAGAGCTACATAGAGAGATACATAAAGATACAGAGAGATACAGAGAGAGATACAGAGATAGATACAGAGAGAGATGCATAAAGATACAGAGAGAGCTACATAAAGATACAGAGAGAGATGCATAAAGATACAGAGAGAGCTACATAAAGATACAGAGAGAGATACAGAGAGAGCTACATAGAGAGATACATACAGATACAGAGATAGATACAGAGAGAGAGATACATAGAGAGATACATAAAGATACAGGGAGAGATACAGCGATACAGAGAGATACAGAGAGAGATACATAAAGATACAGAGAGAGATAGAGAGAGATACAGAGAGAGAGAGATACAGAGAGAGAGAGATATAGAGAGAGATACAGAGAGAGAGATACATAGAGACATACATAAAGATACAGAGAGAGATACAGAGAGAGCTACATAGAGAGAGATAGATACAGAGAGAGGGAGAGATACAGAGAGAGATACAGAGAGAGAGAGAGGGAGAGATATACAGAGAGAGAGATACAGAGAGAGAGAGATACAGAGAGAGCTACATAGAGAGATACATAAAGATACATAGAGCGATACAGAGAGAGATACATAGAGACATTTACATACATTACATTTAAGTCATTTAGCAGACGCTCTTATCCAGAGCGACTTACAAATTGGTGCATTCACCTTATGACCTCCAGTGGAACAGTAGTGCATCTAAATCTTTTCAGAGGAGTATCTAAATCTTTCAGGGGTGAGAGGGATTACTTTAGGTATTCCTTAAAGAGGTGGGGTTTCAGGTGTCTCCGGAAGGTGGTGATTGACTCCGCTGTCCTGGCGTCGTGAGGGAGTTTGTTCCACCATTGGGGGGCCAGAGCAGCGAACAGTTTTGACTGGGCTGAGCGGGAACTGTACTTCCTCAGTGGTAGGGAGGAGAGCAGGCCAGAGGTGGATGAACGCAGTGCCCTTGTTTGGGTGTAGGGCCTGATCAGAGCCTGGAGGTACTGAGGTGCCGTTCCCTCACAGCTCCGTAGGCAAGCACCATGGTCTTGTAGCGGATTGAAGCGATGAGTGGAGAGAGCGGAGAGAGAGAGAGATGCTGGAGGAGAGGATACGGAGAGGATGAGAGGGAGCGGAAGGAGCCCAGAACACCAGAGCCCTTGAGAGAGAGAGAGGGAGATCAGAGCCTGGAGTTGGACCTGAGCCGGAGAGAGAGAGAGAGAGATGGACAGAGAGCACGGATGTTGAGAGCATGAGCTACATGTTAGTTGATACATAGGTTTAATGGATCAAGAGGTTCTACAGCTCTGGGAGCGAGAGAGACGGGGGAGATGACAAGTGCCTGGATTAGGAGAGAGCGCCGATTCCTGAGAGAGAGATACAGAGGCTCGTAGAGATACTGCGATGTTGTAGAGCATGAACTACATTACATAAGATACAGGCCACCGATACATTGATGATACATAGTTGAGAAGATACAGGGGGTGTTGTCCAGGATCAGCCAGAGAGATCATAAAGCTACTGGGAGGAGATACAGGAGTTGATACAAAAGATACAGAGAGAGGGAGAGAGAGAGATACACAAAGATATGCAAAGATTCAGAGGAGAGGAAGAGCAAAGATCCGGGGGAGAGAGGGAGGTTACAGGGGGGAGAGGGAGGAAAGATACAGGGAGGGAGGGAGGATGAGAGAGAGGGAGCAGGAGATACAGGGGAGAGAGGGAGGGAAAGATACAGGGGGAGAGAGGGAGGGAAAGATACAGGGGAGAGAGGGAGGGAAAGATACAGGGGAGAGAGGGAGAAAAGATACAGGGGGAGGGAGGGAGGAAAGATACAGGGGAGAGAGGGAGGGAAAGATACAGGGGGAGAGAGGGAGGGAAAGATACAGAGGGAGAGAGGGAGGGAAAGATACAGGGGGAGAGAGAGGGAAAGAGCAGAAGAGATACAGGGAGATACAGAGAGACAGGGGAAGAGGGAGATACAGAGGGGAGAGGAGGGATACCTTGAGAGGGAGGAGGGAAAGATACAGGGAGGGAGGGAAAGATACAGGGAGAGAGGGAGGGAAAGATACAGGGGGAGGAGATACAGGGGGGGAGGGAAAGATACAGGGGGAGAGAGGGAGGGAAAGATACAGGGGAGAGAGGGAGGGAAAGATACAGGGGGAGAGAGGGAGGGAAAGATACAGGGGAGAGAGGGAGGGAAAGATACAGAGGGAGAGGGAGGGAAAGATACAGGGGGAGAGGGAGGGGGGAAGATACAGGGGGAGAGGGGAGGGAAAGATACAGGGGGAGAGAGGAGGAAAGATACAGGGGGAGAGGGAGGGAAAGATACAGGGAGGAAAAGAGGGGGAGAGGAAATGACAGGGGGAGAGGGGGAGGGAAAGATACAGGGGAGAGGGAGGGAGAAAGATAGAAGAGGGGGGAGGGAAAAAGATACAGAGAGAGGAGGGGGAGGGAAAGATAGGGGGAGAGAGAGGGAGGGGGGAGAGGGGGGAGGAAAAGATACAGGGGAGGCAGATCCCAGGGTTAGGGATCTGCAATGCAGCGTTCAAAGAAAAGGCATTTGACAATAATTATTTATTTATTATAATTTGGTGGATGCTTATATTTTTCCTATGTCATATATTTGTTCCTGTGTTCACATGCATGTGTGAATTGGAAATTAGATTTTGTATATCCCACCCTCTGAGAGTGGGGTCACAGCCAGGGTCTGCCATTATCAATGGAGAGAGGTGGCTGAGAGAGACAACGTGAGCTGGAGGAAAATAATGACAGCAACAACAAAGCCGTTGTGATGAACTAATGGACGGCACACACACTTCTGAAGACCCGGAGCTGAAGCCCACAGCTTCACAGACACCACAACATACATTACAGCAAATTAAGCCTGGAAAAAGAGACTTGAATCAAAATCCTGTTGAAATGCAGCTACATAATTATTACAATTATTATAATTATTATCCATTATCAATAGCAGGCAACAGAGATAAGGACTCTCTAATTAGTGTTTTAATTACAGCATATTTTGACATGTCAGCTGTCAGTCAAACTGTGCAAAAGTTAAATCAAAATATACGTTCAGGCATTCATTCACAGTGGATAAGGTTAAGGTTAGGGTAAGGTTAGAGTTAAGGTTAGGGTTAAGGCTAGGAGTTTATTGTTGAGTAGTTCCAAGGTTAGGAGTAAGAGTTGGGATTTAGTAATAGTAGTTATTCTGTTTGAATTTATCTAACCTTAACCTAACCTTAAATGAGGGTTAAGGTTAGGGGTTAAGGATAGGATTGGGTTCAAACAGAATAACTAATGTTCTAAATGAGGTTAAGGTTAGGGTTAGGTTAGGATGTCTGTTCAAACAAATAACTTCAATATTACTAATGAGGGGTTAAGGTTAGGGTTAAGGTTAGGGATCGGGTTCAAACAGAATAACTAATATTACTAAATGAGGGTTAAGGTTAGGGTTAAGGTTAGGGATCGGGTTCAAACAGAATAACTAATATTACTAAATGAGGGTTAAGTGTTAGG